>NC_066626.1:14853967-15038967 GCF_025201925.1 Gopherus flavomarginatus | reverse complement strand
AACTCTTATTTAGAAATAAAGGCAGCTCTAAGGAAAAGATCTTGGACTGAATGGTTGTTGGGGGGGTATTATTCTACTTATACCCCAGCAGGTGAGTTTGCCCACCAGTTTACACCACCATCGTAACTGGCATTTTTTCCGGTAGTCTCAGCTGAGACCAAGGATTTGGGGCCTGATCCGAAGCCTACTGAGGTCAATGGAACACATTGATTGAAGTCAATAGGTTTGGACCAGGCCACAAATATTTATGGATGCTAAACTAGCTTCTAATTCCTGGAAGTGGTTCTTATAGAACACCTTGACTGGGCAGAACAGGAAAGCTTCTTTTACCACAACTCATATTATCCTTGTTGTGCAGGGAAGAGACTTCAGTTTCCTACACTCTGGTAACATTCGTGAGAAATAAATGCATTCAGGGCCTACTGAAGTCAAAGAGATTGATTACATTGATTTGAGTTAGCACCGAGTCTGACCTCCAGTTTTATAAAAGTCCAGATATCTAAGAAATTACACATTTGGTTAATCCAGAGAATCAGATGACTTATATGCACTGTAAGGCATGAACAAAAAGCCCAGGTACCTTCAACTTTCGAGAAGCATCAGTCTCCAGTATTAGTTAAATGTATTATTGCTTAGTGTATTCAATTTTTTTGGTATAATTCTGAGACACTAGATAACATGTCGTCTCCTGTAATTATAACAAGTGCAAGCAAAACTGACTAAGTTATCATTTGCACTCCCCACTTTCATAAGAACCATTTGACAACTTGCATCTGATCAGTGAGGCTGAGATTTTCAAACATCTCTAAGGTGTTTATGAGCCCAAATCCCATTGACTTGCAAGGCTTATAAAAGATGCAACATGTATACAATGGATTTCCCATTTAATCTCACATTGAAATCCAATCTGAACCTCTGGCTTGGGCTAGCCTCCATGGGGGGGCAGGGAGAGGGGGTGGCGGCACAGGGGTTGGGGAGGGGGTGAGGGGGGAGGAAGACCCATCCAACCTCACTCTGCCCCCAGCTCTGCTCCTGGCCCTGGCCAAGGTTCCACTCCTGGCCACGTCGACCAGCTCCTGGTCCCAACCGTGGGACCAGCTGCAGCGCTGGTCCCGTTCCCAGTCACAGTTCCTGGTTCCCACTCCAGGCCGCGGTATGTGGTTCCTGGCCACGGTTCCTGGCCACAGTTCCTGGTTCCCAGCCATGGCCCTGCTCCTGGCCCCTGACCAAGCTCTGGCCCTGGTCCCAACTCCGGTTCCCCGTCACAGCTCTGGCCCTGGCTCCCCACTGTGGTGCTGGTCCTGTACCCAGCCCCTGCTCCACACCGCAGCTCCCAGGAGGGAGGGGCATGGGCCAGGTAAGGAGAGGTGGACAAAAAAGTTTGGAGACCACTGGTTTAAGGAAACTTCTTTTAAGTCATAAAAAGGTCCGCACAAGCAAAAGAGCCGGTAGGGCATTCACACTGCATTTTGTTCTCAAATGAGCTGCAAATACATAACAGAATACAAAGTAAGTCAAAGGGGAAATACCCATGGAAAAGAACAAGGCATCCCAGGTAATAATGTGCCATAAGCACACATGACAAAAGCCTGTAGAAGATGCTAAAAGCAATGGTACACATGAGGAGTGAAATCTGACCCACTGACTTCAGTAGGCCCAGGAGATCACCACACATTTCTAGATGTTGGCAACCATGTTCTGTTCTCTACAGCTGCCTGGAAGAGGATTCCTTCCTTTCCACCTTTTCCTAGTTCTGCCCACCGTGCACAGCTCAGCAGTCAAGATGTGTTTGAAGAAGGCACTGGCCCACTACATTTGTTAGAGCCTTAGGTCTCAATTGAAAGCCCACTGAAATCAATGGGATTCTTTCCACTGACTTTCCTGGGCTTTGGATCAGGCATTTAAAGTCTGAAAAATTCTGCAGCAGTCTGAGACAGGAATTAAGCTCCTGATTTCTGAATTCAGCCTTGCAATTTGAAGTTGTCTGGCTTTTGGCTTGAGATGTTCTGTTTGAATCATGGCGTCTTGTGGTGAAGTTTAAACTATGACTGAAACCCCGACACCTCATGGAAGGTCGGCAGCTGCTATTTTATCATCATCGTTGTTGAACCAGCCCAATACTGCAAAATATATTGAAGATATTTAATTTTAGTGGCACATGCCAGGGCCGCGCAGGGGGCGGGGGGCCATGCAAGTGGGGCAATTTGGCAGCAGTCTGGGTCTTCGGTGGCATTTTGGCGACGGGGGGCCCTTCAGTTGCTCCAGGTCTTTCGCGGCATTTCAGCGGCAGGAGGCCCTTCAGCGCTGCTGAAGATGCGGAGCGACTGAAGGGCCCCCCAGTCGGTGAAGACTCTGACCGCTGCTGGATGAGTACAAGTGCCACAGCATCCCTGCTTTGCCCCAGGTCCCCTGAATCCTCTGGGCGGCCCTGGCACATACTGTCAGGGACCGGGTCGCAGCTGTGAATTACTATTATCATCATTTAACATTTATATTGCAGTAGCACCTAAAGACCACAAAAAGTTGCACCTCATTATGTTTGCTGCTGTACAAATAGTAAATGATAGTCCCAGATTCAAAGAGAATAATTAAGTAAAGTGTTGAATTTTTAGAACCACATTCAAGGTGTTAGCTCTGAAAGTAACTTAGCTATAGGCAATGCCAATAATGCTACTCAAATAGGGCATATGTAATAGTTTCCATTCACGAATGTCACAGCATGAAGCCCATGATGATTAGTATCACTTTATATTTAAGTAAGGTTGATGAAAGGCTCTGTTTTAAACAATACACAATCTGTAGGTGAATCAGCACTGAAATGTAGCTCCCCCAGATGTGGGATCTGGCAGCTGTTTCACAGCGCATCAGAACTCTATACAACGTGTTGGGGGGGAAAATGAAGGACACTGCTCTTACACTTGGGTATGTAACTTCTGTGTGACAGCGTTGTTTGATATTTATTATAATTATCAAACGTTTAGTTATGTTCAGTCCTGGGCACTTCTTTATAAGAAAGATGTGGACAATTAAGAGGCAGTTCTGATAAGAGGGCCTAACTCTTTAGGAATGATTTGGACAAAATTCTGCACTCAGTTACACCCGTGTCGAACTACTCTATTGAGATCAGCTTTAACCAAGGTCAGAAGTTTGGTTCTGTGGGTAAGGCCTGGGTCTGTGACTCTAGAGACCTAGGTTAAATTCCTGGCTGTACCAAAAACTGATTGTGTGACCTTGCAAAAATTCCGTGGTCTTTCCTTGCTATTGTTCCCCCTATGGAGATAATTCTCTACCTCAGAGGTGTTATGAAAATAAATTTATGGAAGTTAAGAGCTGCTCACACACTAAGACAATGGAGGTCATACAAGGATGTAGAAGAATTTGGACCATATCTATAGCCTGACAAATCAAGAGCTTAAAAAGAAAGGAGAGAGAGAACAATATACCAGATATTGGAGTAAATATCGAAAAGGAAATATTTAGGGTAGTACAGTTGAGGGTAGGGAATGAGTAGGAGTAAGGGACTGAATTAGAAAAAAAAAATTAGGCTGAATATCAGAAACATTTCCAGATACATTGTCCTATTAAGCTGGGAAGGGTCATATGGTTTAGCGGGTACTGAGGATTAGTTTGAAAGACAACAAAGCCTTCCCAGTAATGTACAATATCTCTGGCCTGTAATTAAAACAACACACTTTATTTTCTTGAACTGCATGTCCCCATAGCTTCACACAGACAAATATTTGCATGAATAACAGACCCTGAGCAAAGTATCGAAAAATTAAAATCAAATCTGAATGCACTCAGGCTCTGAACAGTACACAGCATACTCTTGCTTCCCCTTCACAACCAGCTGCTGCTGCTTAATGATTGTAAATGTGTTCATTGAAATTCATGGGGGCTCTTTGATTTTTGCCTGGGAGATTACACACTCACACCAATCTGCAGAATCCAAGACATCAGCACCCAGAAGCTGGTGAGTTTACAGAGCAAATAAACTTTAACATACAGAAAAGTGACTAGTAATTTAGGGCGCCTCAATTTTTGAGCCTCAGCTTAAGACATCCTTAACGGGATCTGATTCTCAGAAAAGTGCTGAGCACCCACCCTCTGAAAGTCAGGCCTTGATAAGGCATCTCATGCTGAGCACCCAAAATCACTAGTCTGTACTGAAAATCTTGGCTGTGATTTTTAAAAGGGTTAAAGTTTTGCACTTGTGAGTCCAAAATGAGGTAGCAACGTGTGAGATAAATTCTAATGTCTGATCCACCTGGCGCATCACTTTAAGGCTATTCTGTTCCATAATGAGGATCAAAGAGAAAAAACTTCAGCTCTGAACACATTCAAGTTCCATCACTGCATAAGAGCATGAGTTGGGAATGAAAGACCTGCATATTAATGATTTGTAACACAAAAAAGCAACATCATAGCATTGCTGGGGGAAAAATAAGATAAAAATCTTATACCAGGTTCTAAAACGTGGGCCAATTCTTCAAACTATTGCTCACATGAGTGAGGCTTTGCAGGATCAAGGTGTTTATATTTGCTTTTGTTGTTGTTGGTTTCTTTTAATTCCTGGGTGGACAGATGGTGTTTCCGTATTATTGTAAGTTGGGCGTATAATGCAGAGTCTCTCCAAACTTGGGAAGCTTAATTCTAAAAAGGTTAAAAATTTCTAGTGTAGTATTACAAAGATTGTAGCCCTAAGCACAGTTTATGAAGCTGCAACAACTTTCTTGACTTTGAGCTTGAAAAAAAAAAAGAGAACTATCACTTCATTACTTCCTGGCCTGGTGTCACAGATCTGAAGGTTAATATCAATTACTTGGGTCACAAATGCTTTGCAAACTACCAAGTTGTTCTGTATTTCATGCCCTTGCTGGCAATTGAAAGACGGCCCATCCTAACTTTCAGTACCAGAGTCAACAATAAGTCACGATTCTTGTCTTTAATTACTACATGCTGTCCTAGCAATCCTATCTTGGAATAGTGCAGTCTGTCCTATAACACTGCCTATAGACTTGTGTACCTGTATTAAAACAATGGCAGAACATTTTCACTCTTTTGTTTTCTAGACACACCCACCTTGTCTATAAATATCTCTGCGGCACAAAACAGCAGCCGACACCTGCGCTTACCTGGCAGTTGTTTATGGTATTGCAAACCAAGCAGGCTTGTGGTGAAATACTATACAGCCAACATTTAGGCCTGCCTGATCTTCTGCAATGAGAGGTGCTAAACATCAGGTTACATATTAACTCTGAAAACATTATCCCTGCCATAGTTTGGCTAGAATGAACTGATAAAAACAAAAATAGCGAAGAAAGTGTATAGTTCAGAACACATTGTTTCAAACAACAATAGTTTCTTTATATAAAATATATGGGCCAGGTTCTCAGATGGTGTAAATCAGTGTGCACCAATGCCAATTTATAACTGACGATCTATCTACTTCCTTCCTTATTTTTAAAGATATTTCTGCCTACAGACATTCATGCTTTACTCTAAGATTTCACTCGCATTTGCAGTGGATTATTAGCTCTGTTATTTAATCTGATTACATGTTTATTCATTAATAAATCTGCACTATTTTAGAGATACAATAATGATCCCAACTACCCTCAAGAATAGAAACAAGTAGGTGGACTGTATGCCAAAAGTTAAAAAAAAAAAAAAAAATTACAAACTAACATCCATTTCCTTGGCACATTTCCTCTAAGTATCTACATCTGTCTATTCATCCAGAAACTTACATGGCCTCTATCACCCAATCTCTGAGAACACCTTAAATATTTTAAAAATAGAACACTAATAATCTCTTGACATCAATTTGTCCTTTCCAAGCCAAAGGAAAAATAGCTTGATTAGTATCGAGGCTGGCTTGTTTGTATGTGCTGTCTCTCTGTGAGCGGTGCTGGCAACGAACTTATTGAAAGAAAGCTCAGTCAAAGAGATAAATTTTGCCATTAGTTCTAAAAGTGGGGAGATCGGCTCTCATTCTTATCTGTTGTGGAAGTAGGTTCCATAGCTTAGGTCCAGCTCTTGTGAAAGTTCTACCTCCCAAATTCATGAGTCTTCCCTAGTGGAACTAACGGCATAGAAGCACTTGCTTTGTGGAGGGCGAGAGCTATCCAGAGAAGAGTAACAAGAATGATTACTGGTCTAGAAAACATGACCTATGAGAGAAGACGGAAAGAATTGGGTTTGTTTAGTCTGGAGAAGACTGAGGAGGGACATGAGTTTTCAAGTACATAAAAGGTTATTACAAGGAAGGAGAGAGAAAAAAAATGTTCTCATTAATCTCTGAAGATAGGACAAGAAGCAATGGGCTTAAATTGCAGCATGGGCCTTTTTGGTTGGATATAAGGAAAAAACTTCCTGTCAGGGTGGTTAAGCATTGGAATAAATTGCTAGGGAGGTTGTGGAATCTACATCATTGGAGATTTTTTAAGAGCAGGTTAGATAAACACCTGTCAGAGATGGTCTAGATAATACTTAGTCCTGCCTTGAGTTCAGGGGGCTGTACTAGAGAACCTCTCAAGGTCCCTTCCAGTCCTACGATTCTATCCCCAAAGTGTGTTTCTTTAGATCAAACAATCCATTTTACCATTAGCTGTCACAGTACCAGGTGAAAGAGGGCATGTCATGCTCCAACTTTGGGGATGCCATGTAACCTGCATTTCCTGAAAGGTCATGCAGTTCCCCTTGGAGTCTGCCAGGTGGTATCTGAGATTATACTGCTATGACCAGAGGGGGAAAATGTCTTGTGAACAGAGCTCAGGTGAAAAGGGCAGAGTGCTCATCACAGGGAGATTCTCCATTCAGTTAGGCAAAAGGGTGAACAGACAGGCCGGATGGCGTGGGAACAGCTGGACCCTTTGCAGGGGGAAGGGGCACAGGGGCAGGAGGGCCAAGATTCTGTGACAGCACACGGCAGAGGCTGGGGGGGAATTAAGTCTCTGCTGATCCCTCATGATGGAGAGGGGCAAGGATGCTCGCTCCCAGCAGGATACCTGCAAAGCATGATGGGAAAGGGAAGGAATAAAGAGCAGCCTCACAATTTACTTTCCCCTTGTTTTAAATGACTGCAGAGGACCGCAGAGGCTTTAAATATGATTTGCCATTGAAGGTAGCTACACTCATCCAACATGCCTTTTAATGGATAGAAACTCTTTTGGTATATTTTCCTTTGCTTGTAATTTCCACTCCTCTTGGGTATTAAGAGGGAGATTTTCAAAGCTGTCTAAAGGATCTCGATGCTCCTGTCTCATTCAGAATTAATGAGAATCAGTCCTCCAAATCCCATAGGTAGTTCAGGAAAGTTTCAACTCACATGTTTAGTGAATATGATCCACACAAACTACCTCATTCTTTGCAAGATCAGAACATTCTCCCAGTCTCAGGTATACCTTACTTCTGTAAAGCACCCATGAATTTTATAGCAGACACTCAAAGGGTTAAATGCTATTAAAACTGCTGTTTAAATAGCCCTGAGGTTGTGAGATAAACTAATAAAAACCAGGACGTTCCTAAGTAAGTTTCAGGAAGTTTCAGATTGCAAGATGACAGTTATTTAAATGCTGTGAGATTTAATCTTCCTGGCTATAACTTTCTCTTGAGGTTGGGGAACCATTGCAGGTGACATATAGGATCATTTAAAATTTGGCATCCCTCCACAGCAAATGAACTCCCTATCTACAATGCTTAAGCACCAAAGGTGCATGGGAAGCAGTGTGTTAAGGATAGAAATGAAGCCTTAACTGAATTTACTGGCTCTGGACTTTCTACTGCTGTTCAGACCTTTAGCATTATCGTACTGTGGATGTGGCATGCTGCGTGCAAATTGATTTACATAATAAGCCTTCCGAAATAGACCAATGATCTGCTTTCGGGTTTAATCCAGTTTCAGCAAAAAAACAGCTAGGAAGAAAGAAAGTGCTTTGGTTGACTTATTTTTCTGGTCTGCATAATTAGTGCATCCGCTTTGAAGGAATTTAAGGAGCTGGCTCGTGTTCTTTACCTGATTTGCAACTGGAGGTTTGCGATGACCAATCCCAACTGGAGATGAACTGCTCATGCACGCAATGCAGGGTGTGGAATCCTCAGTTCAGATCAGGAATGCTGTAGGACAAACACTCCTTGACAGGTGGTTCTCTCTCTTAGTAAAACAAATCTAGACTGTGCGCCAAATACTTAGGTGATATAAACTGGTATAGCTGCATGGGAGTTAACTTACACCATGGAAGGATCTGGTACTCTTTTCTTTACAGTGTATTCTCTTGTACGCCATACTGAGTCCCTGTAGCACTTTGCCATAATGTCCACAGCAAGTATGTTCACTGCTCAGAATTGTGAGGGCAGCAAATTGTTCCAAAGTTAAAAAGGAAAGTTAAAGGCCAAATTCTGCCACCCTTACTCAAGCTGAGTGGCATTTTACTTCACAAACAGTCCCATTGACTTCAGTGTCAAGCAAGGTACCACTCAAGGTGAGTGAGGGTAGCAAAATCTGGTCCTAAGTGTTTTCAGAATACAGAAGGCCTATATACTGAGGATATTGAACTGGCGACACAAGAAATGAAAGCTCTGACCACTGAATGACAGTGGCCAGCACCAGCTGTCTCAGAGAAATGTGCAGTAGGCAAATGTTGGATAATCTATCCTCTGTGATGGTCTTGTCCCTTCCAAAATATATATTTTTTAAAAAGCACTATAACTCTGGATAATCTAGTTATCCATAGAAATGCCCAATTCTTCCTTAGATCTTGCTAAATTGTTAGCTTCAGTCACATCCTGGGCAATGAATTCCATGGTCTCAATTCAGCATTCTGTAAGGAGACTATTTAATTGCATCAGTTTGAACTTGCTGTCTTTCAGTTTTACTGAATGTCCCCTTGTTTTTGTGTTCTGAGACGGGGAGAACAGACATTCTAGATCTATCTTCGTTTTCTGGTTTTCATTTCAATAGCTTCATTTCCCCTCTTCCCAACATCAAGAGATCAGTTTTGAAAACAGATTTTTAACAAATTGTCATGGAGATGACAGTGACAGGGAAAATATTGCCAGATCCTCATTTCTGCTAAGCAGCAGATTAGGAAGTTTTCACCGACTTTGATCAAGGGCCATATCCAACAAAACCAGCACTGCTTCCAAAAACAGGAGAGACTCTAGAATTATAATTTCTATCCCTCCACCGCCCGATGAGCAGGTTAGCACACCCTGAAAAGTTATCCTCACAGATATCAGCAGCTCAAACAATCATTTTTGTCTTCTCTTCTACATGTCAAATGAGGTCAGAGAGAAACCAATCCGATTGAGTCCCTCTGCCACAACCCACTATTCTGGTTGCCCTTGGCAAACAGACCTCACAAAAATACAGGGACTACAGGGAAACAAACTACAGGGAACATTTATTTTTTTTTAAGTGGAATATTCAAGAGCACTCAGCACTGGACCTAATTCTGCTTTTGAAAATCCCACTCTAAAAGTTCCTCCAGCAATAATTTGAGCTCTCTTATCTGCCGCTAGAAGTGCAATCAGGATATAGCCAGTAGTTTACTGTTCCAGCTGGGATCAGTGCTCTCTAAATAAAGCATTAGCCACTAACTTGCTCAAAGGCACACTGCCCACAGTCATGAACCGAGGGCACATGACTTTGGGCATTTAACTTTTAGAATTGCTTGTTGCTTTGATCTTGCCAAGCAATCGGTTTCTGAAAACTCTTCCCTTAGCTCTAGGCATGGAAGTGCTTCTCAGCGTGCTCAGATAATTGCACTGGGTATCATTACTGATGGTTCCCTGCTAGGTGTGGGCAAGGGGATATGGCGCATAAGCCACAGACAACTAGGGACAGACTCTCTCTGCTACTCATAGGGTGTTGAGTACAAAGCCTCAGATGGGAACAGTGCTGGAGTGAGGTTGTGCAGCACTTGAGAGAAAAATCAGGATCAGCTTTTGCGGGTCTAATTCTTTGGAGCTTCCAGAACAGAAACAAGAAAGATGTATTTTATAGGGGGAGAGACTCAACTATATGAAAAATGAATCTTGGGTATCGGACGGCCTCTGTTCTACTGAAAACCTCTACAACAAGTGCCTACCTCTGACAGTAAGGCTACATTAATCTGTGTCAGGTAATAAAATGCAGCAATTCCTGTTAGCCTTAATACCCTTCCACTTCTTCTGGAGAATTTGCAGTTCCTTAAAACATTCAAAGTTTGCTTGATTACTAATGCAATTAGTTTTGCAATACAACACTAGATGAATTCAAACTGTAAAATCTTGAAAAGAGAAGAGGACAAAGGAAAAGGAAATAAAATACAGGTGTAAAATTAAATAAATATGGAGATATACCTATCTCAGAACTGGAAAGGACCCTGAAAGGTCATTGAGTCCACCCCCCTGCCTTCACTAGCAAAACTAAGTACTGATTTTTGCCCCAGATCCCTAAGTGGCCCCCTCAAGGATTAAACTCACAACCCTGGGTTTAGCAGGCCCATGCTCAAACCACTGAAGTATCCCTTCCCCCATACCAAAAGACTAACCCCCACCCCCTCCATGAAACTGTCTGCATTCAAAGTTAAGGCAGGGCAGTTACGGAAAACAAAGCAGAGAACTCTAAACCCATTGGTACACTGTGTGGAAGCAGAGACGTTAAAACAGGGAACTTAGGAAACTCTAATGCATTAACAGAATTTCGTGATCATGGAGCAGTTAAAAAAACATGCACCAGAGAAGTTCCCACAAGTAAGTTCAGAGCTGGTTCCATAATTTTAAATGCAGTTTGAGGGAAAGTATAAAGCTTATCATTTCCTCAGTGCTGAGGGGGCAAAACATCTTTGCTTTCACAAGGTTTTTTCCCCTCTTCTTTCCTATTTTAATATTATATTATTATTATGAAGTTTGAGGAAAAGTAGTCTTGCAGTTAAGGCATGGGTTGAGGACTTAGGAGATCTGTGTTCAGTTCCCAGCTGTGTCACAGACTCCTTGTGTGCCCAAGTCACTTAATACATCTCCGCCTCAGTGAACCACCTGCAAAATGGGGATAATAAGCCTTCCTTCCTCCTATCCTTTTCCTGGCTTTTGTACTGATAGTCAACTCTTTCGGCAGTGACCGTCTCTCACTAGGTGTGTGTACAGCCACTAGCAGAATGTGGCCCTCCTTTTGTTTCACGGACTTTAGAAATAATCATCACGATTGTAATGTAATAGAAATAATAATAATTTAGTTAGCGAACACATTCAAAACAAAGGGCCTGATTCTGTGAGGTACTGGGCACCACCAACTCATACTGAAGTCTACAGGAACTCAGTAGGAGCTTGGCCTGTATTAACCTCACCTCCCTGAAGAATATTTACACTGATTCTCTTGTGATCATCTGATTTCAGGAGCTGTGACTTTAAGAAAAAAACGCTTTTATATTATAGCAATTTACATTTTTAGGTGCTCTTATTACATCACCTTATTTCCTTAGCTGCAAACCAAGCCTGCCCAAGGGCTAACTGGGCGCAGCATGCCAGGGGCCTGTAGGCCGCACAGAATTTGGATGTAGATATGCACTCTTCTTTTTATCAAAAATGGAGGTTCTCCACCAAAGTGTTTGCTCCTGCTTGTTCTTTCCTTGACAGGCAAATAGAGATGCATGGATGTTTGAGTTCACCGGCAGTACAAAAATAAAGGCTGAAGCTCATCAGGCAGCTGCAGAGAGGGGGGGACCAACTGGCAGGGCCTGAGGAGTCAAAGCCTCATTGCACCAGAGCGCCACTTGGCTCACTTATGTCAAGGGGAGGCCTCAAGGCTGCTGTAGCCTCTGGCAATTTGTAATGTTGGCTGAGAACTGTCGGACTGTAGTGCCATCCAGGCATATCCTCCTCCTCCTCCTCCAGTGTGACCCTGTCCTGTCACTGGCACAATGCTATGTGAAGTGGCCAGCAGATCATGCTGCTGCTGTCTCTGTGGTGGACTGAGACTCATTCCCACCAGTGAGAGCAGGTTTAAGGCTGGTTTGCCCTTCCTAGAGGCCAGCATCCGGCTCTTATATGAATATCTGAGAACCTTTAATTAGGGATGGATTAATTGGTTCTGCAAAAAGACTCGCCAATCCCTCCTTTCAAGAACTCAGCTGAACGCAAACCTTTTGGAAGGTTCTGGATTGTTCCCATAGGACTGTTCATACATGTTTCAATCACGACTGGACCTGAAAGCCCTAAAATAATACTGAAAAATTGCTCTAATTGTGTTTTCAGCATGGACTACAGCAGAAGTGGTGGCAACCTTATGAGAGCCTGTTCTTGCAAAATTTTCAGCAGACTCAAGAGGTTAGACTAGTATAGACAAAGTTTGAATATGAAATCTGACCTGAACCCAAACTCCAAATCTTTTGAGGTTCACTCATCACTACCCCTCTGGGACAAATGAATCCCTTACATAAGACCACTGACATCAATGGAGTTGCATTCTCTTAGTACGGGGTGGGCAAACCTTTTGGCCCAAGGGCCACATTGGGGTTACAAAACTGTATGGAGGGCCAGGTAGGTAAGGCTATGCCTCCCCAAACAGTCTGGCCCCCACCCCCAGACTGCCCCCTGCAGAACTCCCTGCCCATCCAACCCCCCTGCTCCTTGTCCCCTAACCACCCCCTCCCGGAACTCTTTGCAGTTGTACTGCAAGTCTCACAATAATTGGTGTTTTTCATAAAGTTCCAGCTCCAGCAATTAGGTGATTATAGAAGAATCTCAGGTTTCATTTTTTTAAAAGGAAGTTTCTAGCCCATGATTGTGGAGAAGGGCTTGGAAACATTAACCCTAATGGCTCAAACACCAGAAGGCCAATAAAAAGAACTTCAAAATTTATTATTTTACAATCTCCTAATTTTGAAGCCCATGACTGAATTTAAGATTCTTGACTCTTGATTTTTGAACACTTGGAATTTGCAGTGCTGCAAAACCAGAAGAATTCCATTGAAACCAATGGATTTTTTTTCAGATCTGCCAAATCCTAACAGAGATCAGAACCTCACTCCTTCTGCTTAAAACATTTATGTCAATACCTTCTCCCTTCCTTCCTCTTGTCATTTTAAGATGCAACATAGTTAAGATCAAGTCTCCATGAATGTGCTTTGCTTTTGCCTTAAATCATTTCCCCATTCCACACTGGCACTTTAGAGGAAAAAGAGCAGCGTTGCAATATAAAAAGCCTCTTCCAAAAGCTAGCTGTCTTTATCGGGCTCATCTTTTAAATCATGTCTTTACTGTACACTGACTTTCCTCTTACAGTATAGCTGTACATGGATACACTGTGGACAAGAGTTTTTATTTTCATAATCTATTCTTGACCCTAACAAGAATGACGAGCGCTGTTCCAAGAATTGGCAAGAAGGGACAGGTTGTGGATGAGCAGGTTTCTCTGACTCTCCTATACGGATGAAGTAGGAAAAAGAAAGGGGGAGAGGGTGGAGATTATAAAGAAGAGAGGCAACATGTTCCTTTGGAGACAGAGTGAGTAATGCAGCTGGCACACAGCCTCACCATGGCCACAGAGTTCCAAACATACCAATCCCGCAGACACAGCTATTTTGGACAGAAGAAAGACTGGGTGGAAGTTTCACAAATGGGGATGGGGTTAGCCATGAAACAAACGCAAAACCCTGCACTCCTCATGCAAAATACGTGAGATGTGTTAATGTGGGATAGAACAGGGCAAGATGTTCGATGAAAAATGTTGTACAGAACTGTTTCCGCTCTAATCAGATCGTACAAAAATTTCACTTTATGTCCGTTGGAAATTACAGCAGCAGAGCTCCAGCTTCGTTCCCCTCCCACAAACTAGAAATGCCAGGTCTTCTACAGTCAAGGTTAGCTGCTCTGATGCAAGTCACAATCTCCAAGGAGATGAGCAAAATGCACATAGATGAACAGCACACAAATGAGGAAGATTTTATGGACTCAAGGCCTTTCTATATAAAAACTCCATCAATTTCTCAGCAATGTATTCTTTACAGGTAATGGGCCTGTCTTCCAGTAGGGGTTTGAAGCCCGAAATAGCCTGGGATCTGCCTGTCTGAGAGAGCATCCATCTTCCCATTTCACACTAGCTCAGTTACAGTGCCTAGATAGTCTTACAATCTGAATAGGCGAGAGGTGGGAGAAAAGGAAGTGCTGTAATACCCATTTTACAGATGAGGGCCTGAGGTACAAAGAAAGCGAGTGACTTCTCCAAGGACTATCCATGTCAGGTCCTTATCTGGTCCCCATCATCACTGTATATTCGCACCTCACAATCTTTTTTAATGTTTCTCCCTCTGTGAGCTAGGGCAGAGCTATTATCCCCATTGTACAGATGGGAACTGAGGCACAGAGAGACTAAGTGACTTGCCCAGGGTCACACAGGAAGTCTGTGCTAGAACCAGGAGCTGGACCCAGCTCTCAAGCCCCACTCCAATGCCTTAACCACAAGACTATCCTTCTCAGACATCAAGCTTGACCTCTCATTATAAGAGAGGTTTTTTTCATAGATTCAAGGATTGGAAGGGACTTCGAGAGGTCATCAAGTCCAGTCCCCTGCCCTCATGGCAGGAACAAATACTGTCTAGACCATCCCTGATAGACATTTATCTAACCTACTCTTAAATATCTCCAGAGATGGAGATTCCACAACCTCCCTAGGCAATTTATTCCAGTGTTTAACCACCCTGACAGTTAGGAACTTTTTCCTAATGTCCAATGTAAACCTCCCTTGCTGCAGTTTAAGCCCATTGCTTCTTGTTCTATCCTTAGAGGCTAAGATGAACAAGTTTTCTCCCTCCTCCTTATGACACCCTTTTAGATACTGAAAGCTGCTATCATGTCCCTTCTCAATCTTCTCTTTTCCAAACTAAACAAACCCAATTATTTCACACTTCCTTCATAGGTCATGTTCTCAAGACCTTTAATCATTCTTGTTGCTCTTCTCTGGACCCTCTCCAATTTCTCCACATCTTTCTTGTAATGCGGTGCCCAGAACTGGACACAACATTCCAGTTGAGGCCTAACTAGTGCAGAGTAGAGTGGAAGAATGACTTCTCGTGTCTTGCTCACAAAACGCCTATTAACGCATCCCAGAATCATGTTTGCTTTTTTTGCAACAGCATCACACTGTTGACTCATATTTAGCTTGTGGTCCACTATGATCCCTAGATCTCTTCTGCCATACTCCTTCCTAGACAGTCTCTTCCCATTCTGTATGTGTGAAGGTGGCAGCATGTATTCTCCACGAAGGTCAACTGGTTATAAAACTCATTCTCCCACCCTTGAATCAAAACAGCTGGAATTTGCCAACAATAGAACCTTCTCTCATCTGGGATGGGCTGAAGGCGGGGTGTTGTGCCACATGGGCTGGTATGTGAAGTTTTTCTCATTGTACTGTGCTGCTGGGTGATGTCTTTGCTGACAACTGTCAGGGTGCCTAGAGCCCACGTAAAGGTATTTTATGTGTTTTATTCTTTTTTTTTTCAAATCAAAAGAATGAACATCTTTTAATGATCACTTTTCTGAAAAAATAAACACCAAAACCACCATTTTGCAGCTTATGAATAATTGTCTGGTTGGTATAATCCTCACAAAGTGCTCCTTGTGAAATTTCAATGAGGCATGGTGTAAGCAGTGTTCCTCTTGGTTCAGGAATGAAGATATCTATCTCCTCCCTCTGTTGCAAAGCATGGAGGAGAAATCAGTCCTGCACAGTTATGCAAAACATGTGTGCAACTGACACCTCTTGTGTAATCCACAGTGTAATCAACTCCTATCAACCACCTCCAGGAAAGAAGGAGGGGCATTAGGTGGGGAGAATTCACAGTTAGATCAAACAGAAAACGGGAAACTAGCCGGAGAGGTGCAATCAGGTGAAAACATAGTTCCCCTGATAGGAAACCTTCAGGATAAATTTCATTGCTTTTCACATACAATTCCAAGTAGATATGCAGAGAGTCACACAGGGTTCACAACAGGTTCACTATAAATAACGCATCTCTCTCATTTTCTTTCTCCAGTGATATCCATCAATATCTTAGCCCTGAGGCAATTCATAACAGCAGGTTGCTGAGTGCATGGGAGAACAAATCAGTAGAAGCCTTGTCCAATTCCAGTGTGGTATGGTGTTAACCAGATTAATTTTTTTCTCTGATCTCTCTTAGCTTCCCTCAGGATGGTAAAAATACCTCACTCACCTTAGCAGTCTTACTTATTATCAGAGTCACTGACTCGTTTCTCATCTCCATTTTACATGGTCCTATAAAATGGCTAAGTGATAGCAGTGAAAGCTGGGCCTAAAGACACATACTTCAGATCCAGAGTCAAAGTGTCTTAAAGTGTGTGGTTTTTCAGGTCCTTGCAAGAACTGTCAAAGCCTAGCGGACACATTAGATTTGGTCCCAACATAGGCCAGACTGAGAAAGGCTTTTTCCAGTGAAAACAATGTATTCCCTACTTTCAAAGCAGCTGTAGCATCAAGCTGCTCAGACAGGATAGATCCAAGCAAGTGTCTCATTTTTCCTCTGCTCCAGCTTACTTAAGTGAAAACCATGTTTTAACATTGACAATAAGGGCCGGCTCATGGCTGCCATCCTGGGTTGTCTCCTCTGAAAAAGTATGTGCAGCCAGCTAAGAAATTTGTGGTGTGGAAGGATTATGGGTTGAGCCTATCACAATTTTAGTGCAATGACAAGCCCAAATCTCCGAAGAGGACCCTATATAAGATGTGCAAATGCTTAGAGAAGCACTTAGGAGCTTCAATTCCTGTTTATGTGCTTGCATGCCATTTTGAGCATTCAAATACAAGTTTTGTATAGTGACTGTCATCCTGGTCCCCACCAAGGATTGACCCCTACATCCTCCAGACCCTCTACAGCTTGAGTTATAGGACGCAGGCCCTTTTAAAATGTGTTCCTAAGTCTTCCAGCTGAGAGACTGTCCTTTATATAATCAGGCACACAGAGAGAGACGTAATATACAAATCCTCCTGAGGTGCTTACGTTTGCAAAGTGGGCCCTGTATGTATAAAGGCAAATGTTTTAAACTGGGATGGCTGAAAACTGGCACTTAAATCCAAATTAAGGGAGATAAGCAGTCTGCTTTTCAGAGGTGTTAAACACCCCAGCTGCTAATGATTTCAACTGTAGATGATCAGATCCTTAGCTTTTCGGATTCCATTTTCCCTATCTGTAAAAATGGGTCTGGTGTGGATTTAAATAGTTAATGGCTGTAAAGTGACTGAAGATGAAAAGTGCAGCCTAACTACTTCATTATTTATAATAACCACCTTTACCATTTTGCTGGAGATAATCAGCCAGTTATCAGAGTATAATACTGAAGTGGTAGTAATTAACGCATATCAGTGTTGCACCAAGGATATGTAAAACTAAGGAGATAATACACAGCTCTTCATAGCCTTGGTGTAACAGACACTGGAATATTTAAGCACTTATATGACTCTCCTTATCACAGAATCTAAGCACCTCACAATCATGAATGCATCTTACCCTCACAACACTACTGTGATGTAGGGAAGTTCTCTGAAAACATCCACTCAATGTGCAGCGGCAGACAAAAAAACCCAACAGAATGGTGAGAATCATTAAGAAAGGGATAGATAATAGGACAGAAAATATCATGTTGCTTCTAGATAAATCCATGATATGCCCACATCTAGAATTCTGCATGCAGATGTGGTCGCCTCATCTTAAAAAAGATATATTGGAATTGAAAAAGGTTCAGAAAAAGGCAACAAAAATGATTAAGGGTGTGGAATGGATTTTGTACGAGGAGAGATCAATAAGACTGGGACTTTGCAGCTTGGAAAAGAGACAGCTAAGGGGTGATATGATTGAGGTCTATAAAATCATGACTGGTGTAGAGAAAGTAGATAAGGAAGTGTTGTTTACTATTTATCATAACACAAGAACTAGGGGTCACCAAATAAAATTAATATGCAACAGGTTTAAAACAAACAAAAGGAAGTATTTCTTCACACAGTGCACAGTCAGCCTGTGGAACTCCTTGCCAGAGGATGTTGTGAAGGCCAAAACCATAACAAGGCTCAAAAGAGAACTAGATAAGTTCATGGAGGATAGGTCCATCAATAGCTATTAGTCAGGATGGACAGGAATGTTGTCCCTAGCTTCAGTTTGCCAGAAGCTGGGAATGAGTGACAGTGGATGGATCACTTGATGATTGCCTGTTCTGTTCATTTCCTCTGGGGCACCTGGCATTGGTCACTGTTGGAAGACAGGATACAGGACTAGATGGACCCTTGGTCTGATCCAGTAGGGCCATTCTTAGGATATTATCCTAATTTTAGAGATCGAGAACTGAGAAAATGAGTAGATTATATTAACTTGTCCAAGGTCACAGAGGAAGCCTAGTTCTAGCTCAGCATTTAGCCACAAGACCATCCTTCCTCAGGGCTACCACCTCCAATTTTGGTCCTCCGCAGGCGAGGATGGAAATACAAAAGTAGAGAAAATTTAAAGCAGGGCAACAAAAACGGTAAAAGGATTGGGAGATAAGAGAGAAGACAAGATCAAAGAATGTATACGGTGGAGAACAGAGATGACTGAAGGGGCACAAAGGACTATAGTCTGTAAAAGCCATCAAAATCACAATATAAATAAAGTAAAGAAATTATTCACAGTCCCAGATGATGGTATTACAGGGAACAGTAACCTTCAACAAATGAAGGGATAGTGTAGGTTAAATATTAGGAAGAGATTCATAGCTGCGAAAGCAGATGGGCAGGGGCCTGGCTGCCTTACCCCGTGCTGGTACAGGCAGTGGGGAGTGGGGAAGGACATGTGAAAGGTCATGAGTGACAGGCTGGTGGCAGAAAAGAGTGCCGCTCCTCTCTGCCAAGTTACAAATGGCCCTTAGAGACCATATCCAGCTGTTGTAAGTTAGAGCAAGTTCTCCTTAGATTGGGGCTGGGGCAACCTGAGAATCAGGGAGCCATAACCAGCTCCTTGAATCTACTCTCCCCATGCTGAGCTGAACAGATTGCAGGAGAGAATCTGGCTTTACCAGCGCATTGAGCAGCTCCGTGACTCCCATTCCCTTCCATTCTGTGACCCAGTGGCCTTCCAGAGGAGTTTTGGATTACCTGGCTGCGTGGCAAAGGCCAGGTTACACATGTTTATGAGCAGGACCATGATCCTTAGAAGATTTGCTGGGAGCAGGGGGTGAGGGGGGAAATTGTTGGACTCTTGAATAGTATCAAGTATCTCTGCCGTCCCTAAAACCCAAACATGCATGATGTTTTATTTTCTTAAAAAATCAACACTCATCATTACCAGAAAGCGAGTGTTTGGCAAGTCCAGTCCACAGTGTTGTGCCCTCATTTGCCAAGGCACTTCTCCTATTTGTCTGTCTTATCTGTAAGAAACAGATCTTCTGGGTTTAACAGCTGGTGATTGACTCATAACTTCTGCAACTATTAGGGAATCTTTAAGGTTTATCTTTTAAAAACATGATAAGCAAAATAAACTTTAGTCTTATAGTTTGGGGCGAAACTGTATCTCCTTCAGAAAAAATTGTACAATAAAATCAAAATGTGCTTTTTTGGGGGCTGGGTGACGGTTCCCGTAGCACTTTTAGAAAACGGTGGGTGATACCGGTGTCGTGGCCAATATGGTCACTCAAGAGAAAATGCTCAAAGGCCCAGACTCTCAAACTTATTTAGGCTCTTAATTTCCACTGAAAATCAATGGGAGCTAGCAGCCGAACTGGCCCTTTGAGTTTCTGTGAATGACTAAAATTTAGTATGGGAGACATACCTCAGCACATAATGGCTGCTTGTGCTAGGTAGTTGCTGCACTATGAATACTTACCACCATAAAAGTACTCGGAGAATGAAATTTCTTCTTGTACAGAGGGTCACGCACCACATAAGCCTTCAAAATTGGGTCTCGGCTGGAAATAAATGAAGCACGAGCCTTGTTCTGGAGCTCTGCTCAGGAGTGAATTTCACCTTAGGATGCCTGGAGTATGGAAGGCCTTGTATCAAATCAACCCCTCTTCCTTTTAACCTATTTTAATCCTTTCACCTTTTCAATTCATATTTAAGACAAGGAACCAGGCACATAGGAAACCTAAAGTTTTACAGACACTACAACAGAGTGAAGGACTGACTGAAGAAGATACTGCAAGCACTAACAGGAAAACAGCAGCCATCCCAATGCTGTGTATGAACTAATAACATTTAAGAATCCAAAGACTAACAAGCAAATACCAAAATCAAATTTCATTAAGAGTAACAGATTAATTCTACTGACTTTAACGGAAAGTGCACAAGCAAAACAGGCAGAGAGAGTGTGAAAGTCCTGCCTCATTCTGAACAAGCAGCACCCAGTAAACAGAGCTATATGCATTTAGGGAGACCAGATGTCCTGATTTTAGAGGGACAGTCCCGATTTTTGGCTCTTTTTCTTATATAGGCTCCTATTATCCCCCCCCCCCAATCCCTGTCCTGATTTTTCACACTTGCTGTCTGGTCACCATACATGCATTAGATCACCAAAACACACTCTCAACGGGTTATCAAACACTGTGTTAGCTGGTGTTGGAAGCAGCTCCTTAATGGTGTATAGGCACCTAACTCTCCCTGAAAGAAATGAGAGGTAGACGTGTATACAACTTAGAGGATCTGGAGCCTTACAACCCAACCCCTGCATGCGTATCATGTATTTCCTCTCTTTTCCATAGGGTTGGCTCTCGGCTCACGCGTAACTTCTTTTCTATCCATAAATGTATCCAATGCAGACAAGTCCAGCTTAAAATACTGAGTGAACTCCTGGCCCCACTGGCGTCCTGATAGCAAATCTCTCACAGAGGTAACAGCATCACAGACCTCAAAGTCAGAAGAGGCCATCATGATCATCAAGTCTGTCCTCCTGCACATTGCTAGCCACAGAACCTCGCCCATCCACTCTTGTAATAGCCCCCTAACCTCTGGGTGATCTGTTTTTTAGTGCTCTGCTTGTTCTTGCAATATTCCAGCTGGACAGACTGAGACATTAGAAAGCTCAGACTGGGTCATTAGCTCAGGCAGAATTAGAATTCCTCCTAGCTCCCAGTCCACATATGCCCATACCCAAAGTTTTACCTGCTCCACTCCACTGCGAGCTTGTCCCATTTACTAGAGCCCAGGGTGTCACATAAGGCTGAAGTGGACAGCCCTTACTCCTCCCTGAAGAATGCTAACTCATGCAAGTAGAACCATTGGTTTCAGTGAGATTACTGGCATGGTGAATGTTCATCGATATGAGTAAGGGGCTTGCAATCAAAGCCCTAAAAAATGAGACTTCAACCCAAGAGGTGTAAAGCAGAGTAAGACGACTGCCTTTCCATAAATTGATATTTTCATGGCTAGTGAGCCTCTCAATTAGGTATGCCATTTTTCTTAGATGCTGTATGGATTGTGCTAAAAATCATACAATTTTTTCCTGTGCTGTCCTTTTTAAAACAAACGCTTCACTGGCTTCCTTTCACAGACAAAAAGGATACCATTAATTCAGTGCTATTGAACAGCTCTATAATAACAAGCCACCATTCAATACAACAGGGGAAGAAAAAAAACAAAACAAATATTTGTTACAAACAATCATGATAAAATTTTTAAAAACTGGAAAAAAATACCCTGGAAGCATACTTTACATTTACAGGAGTAATTCTTTGTGTTATATCCATATCTCTCATATATTTTATATTATGAAAAAAAATCTCAAAGAATATGTATAAAATGTTCTTTTTAATGTAGGCTCTTTTGTTACCTATAACACACAAAAAAAAGAACATTATTAAGGCTGCAAAGTCAAAGCACACAAAAAAAAATCAGGAAAATAGCAGTATAAAGGATGCCTGCGTAACCTTAATTCAGTCCCCTTGTGCATAAGCATGACGACACAATCTGTAATTACATGACTGCATACTATTTCTTTCACAGGACCCCTCCCTTATTCATTGCACAAGATGGACGCTTAAAGAGCAGCTATTCAATATTATGTTTTCTCCTTGTTGTTCTATGTGTGGCCCCAGGCCTTATTTACTACTTACAATTGAAACCCTACTCTGAAGACAGAAGTATGAATTTCCTCATAAGTTCTTCTATGGCACTCATCCCTAGAGTGTCTGAGTGCTTCACAGACACTAATGAATTTATTTTCACAACACCCTCATGATGGAAGGGGTGATATTATCTCTATTTTACAGATGAGGAACTGAGGCTCAAAGAGATTAAGGTCCAAGGTATTCACTAATTTTGGGTGCCCAATTTGAGATGCCGAAGATTTGATTTTTTTTGATTACTTAGCACTTATCTCCCTTTATATGTTCAAGGCACAGCTCCCATTGACTTCAGTTGAAGCTATGAGTAAACAGCACTTTGCAAATCAGACTCCCAGAAAATGAGGAACACAGTCTTAGTGATCACCTGGGAAATGTTAATTTAAGTGACTTGTCTAGAACCACTTAGGAATTCTGTGGCAGAGGCAGGGTTAGAATCCAATTCTCCATGGCAGCATTCAAGTGCCTTTACCATGAGATCGTCTATTATCTTTCAGTAATCCTCTACCTCATTCACTACTCACCTGCCAACCTCTGCAACACATGATGCAGGGGTCTTAAAGATGACAGCCTCCTTCACTGCACAACCTTAATTCATTCCCAGAACAAGTCCATCCACATACTGAATGAGGCAGAATTCCTAAAAGTATGTGATTATGTAATTAAAGACAGCATTATAATATGTATGTCCAAGGAGGCCACATTAAGGTTGCCCCAGCAACCTTAATTCTGGTATTTCCTAATTTTTTGAGTGCTTGACTTCGCAATCTTCATGCTCTTTTATTATTATATATCTATACCTATATCAATTTTTTTTTTGGTAAAATGCATATACACACACACACACACACACACACACATATACATTTGAGGATCTCAATGCACTAGGTGAACACTACTTTGGCCTAACAGCACCTCTGTGAAGTAGGAAAATATTATCCTATGTTGGACAAATGTAAACTAAGCCATAAGGAAGTTAATTATGGCCCGATTTTCAGAGGTGCTGAGTATCCAGCCTAGCAAGGAGTTTAATAGGAATTCTAGGTTTTCAGAATCTCAAAAATCAGGCTATAAACTATTTGCTCAAAGTCCTATGAGAAGTGTGAGGAAAAGCCGAAAGCTCCTGACTAGCACTGCCATGGCACCATCTTTGTTTCCTGTGAAGTCTTCCTTGGGTACATAAGAGTAGGTGTTTAGACTGTGGCCAGAGTCAGATTTCCTGAGCTTTATACCCAATTCTGTTGGACATCTTGCAACAACAAACCTCTCTGTGCCCCAATTTACTTAGTTGTAAAATGAACATACAATAGCATATACCTGTGTCACAGCGGTGTTGTGGGACTGTGGGTCCAATACTCCAAACAGTTACTATCCTATTAAATTCCCATGAGTTTCTCTAGTCCCAGTGAGTCTACTCCCATGCATAAGATTATGGATATCCTGTATGGACATCATAACCTTCCTGAAATCAAAGGGGCTACAGATGGGAGAAAATATATACGCAGTAGTTTAGTAGAACTGCAAATGCCAGTAAAAGGTAAATAATCACAGTAGTATATAATTGTAGGCTCAAACCCTTAATTATTTAAGGTTACATTATGCCAGAATTACACATGTTCAGCGGTACCTATGTGTTGAGTAATACTTTCATTTTGGGGCTACGTGCATTGTAAAGTACTAGCGAATAAGGGTGGCACAGTATAGCTTGTAATGTTTCTAAGTACTCTGAGATCCATGAATGAAGATACTATACAAGTACAAAGAAAATAGAAATACAAAAAAATATAGGAATAAAAGAGAAACTGTCAACTCAAAATTGATGTGCAGTGCAATTGTAGCTCTGGCAGTCCCAGGATATTAGAAAGACAAGGTGGGTGAGGCAATATCTTTTATTGGACCAACTTCTGTTAGTGAGAGAGACAAGCATCACAGTTAAATGCACTTAGGTGAGATGCTCGGACTACCTTGCCCACACCTAAAGAAGAGCGGTGCGTGGCGTGAAAGCTTCTCTCTCTCACCAACAGAAGTTGGTCCAATAAAAGATATGAACTCAAAATCTATTCCGTTTAAAAAAAAAGTTAAAAAGAAGTTCCAGGTACTTTAGCGGCCTTTGAGATGCTAATTTCTATGGGTTTACAATCACATTTTCCTATTTTTTTAAATGTCCTCCTTTGTTGTGTGAAAGACCCACACACAGAAGAAGGGAAAACTGACTAATAGATTACACAGAGGAAACACTGAAACTGGCTAAGTGGCGTCATAAACACAAAGTGTTGCCAAAATCACAGACTAAACAAACTGAAAAATTAGGTGTTCAAACTCACCAGTCTTTCTCCTATAGTATTCTCGGGTGTTTCCTGTTATGAACAGTATGTAAACAATATTTCAGAGAAAAATGTGATGTTTAATTTGACAGCGTCCTTTTAATTATTAAAATTCATTTTAAGGGAAAGAGTTTCACACATGTTGAAATAAGGGGCCAGATCCTCAGCAGTGCAAATACGCATAGCTCGCTTGATTTAAGCGCAGCAAAGCTGATTTAAACTGGCTCAACTTGGATCTGGCTCAAAGTGTAGTGCTTTCACTTAAGACCAGACTGAGGTCTCATCATTATCTTCATTCCCAGGTTTCATTTCTGATGTATCTAGTTTTCTGACTAGGGAAGGAAGAAGAGGCAAAGACTCTATGAAGTTTACTAGACTTCTGTTAGACCTTCTTGTTCGGCTTCTTTTTCTAGACTATTAAGACCAGTCTATTAACAGAGTGCAGTGAGGGGAGTCAGTAAACAAAAAAATCCCACCCCTTAGATAGAAGACACCCCTCAAAAGAAGCGGGAGTTCAAAACTAAAAAGGCAGAACTTGCAAGTGCAAGTGAATCATTGAGGAGCACATGTTCCACTGGCTTCCAACAAGACCTATACTTCTAAGTGACTTAGGCACTTCTGAAAAATCTCACCACTGAACAGCAACATTTCATTCTCATGCAAAAAGTACAAGATCCGCCTTATATTTTCACACAGGAAACGTGAAGAACCTATATTTAGGTAACAATATCTATAGTCATCTAATGAAAAAACAAACAAACAATCTTAAACCATATTGAGTGTGTTTTTGTAATATGGGTTATTTTTTGTCATGATTCATTTTTAAAAATAAAAATATTTTTTCTTTCACTATACTTCAAGCAGTTATGGTTAGAAGAATGTGTGAAATTCACCACATGATCCTCCATATGTATTTTCTGCTAGGTAACTCTGGGTACCAAGAATCACATATTACAATATGTTAAACAAGTTCATCAGTAAAAAGGAAGAAGAACAGTTTCCAGACAGTCTAATTATCTCTGTTCATTCAAAAATTAAAACACAGTCTCCTGTAAATGATATCCCCCCAAAAGATGAACATTCTAGGGGGACAGATAATGGTGGGTGATTTTCACTTTTTCAGGGGTTTAGGGGTTGTGTTTGGCTACTCCATAAATGAGGAAGTTGGGCAGAGACGGTAAAAGTAGTCTGGCCCCTTGAGATGTCCATGTGCAGGGGCCAGACACAACATGCATGACCCTCAACACAGGGACTGCTATAGTCAAGTGCCACTGACAGCACTGGACTCCTTGGGGGAGCCAATAGGGTTTTGAAAGGATGTGACCATAGCTCCAGTGGAGCTGGTTTGAACAGAGGGGAGCATACAGTGCATTCTCTCCAATGGGGATACATCCTCCTTATGCTTTAGGAAGCATTGTGGCTTAATGGCATGCCTGAGCCCTACAAGTAATTAGGGTCTATAAATCTTACCAATGTCTGGAAGTTACCAGGTGCCAAGAGGGACAGTGACATGAATAGTAAAATACATTTTTAAATTACCTAGTTTATTTTGATCAGTTTTTTGGGATTTTACAGATGCTCAGGACTTAAGATGTCGACACAATCTAACGCCCGAAGTCAGGATGCATCTAACAAGATGCGCAA
This sequence comes from Gopherus flavomarginatus, assembly GCF_025201925.1. Taxonomy (NCBI): domain Eukaryota; kingdom Metazoa; phylum Chordata; order Testudines; family Testudinidae; genus Gopherus; species Gopherus flavomarginatus. The sequence continues at coordinate 15,012,922 of NC_066626.1, read as the reverse complement.
AGGGAAACGTGCCAGCATCTGTGCAGGAGCTCATTCACACAAGAGGTAGATCTGAACCACAAAGTCTTGATTTGGATTTTCGGTTTCCCAGAGTTCAGAACTTGGTGTGTCTAGGAGCCCAGAACTAATTAACCAGGAAATGTGGTTGCAATTTCAGAACCTACTTTGATTTAACAGTCACAAGGAAGAAAACAAAAAGGAAGAGGAGACATTCGGGGCTCACCAGAGTGCGTCCTGAGGTGTCCTGTGAGGGCGTCCCTTCTCCGGCAGGCATAGCTGCAGAAGGGACATTTGAACGGTTTTTCCCCAGAGTGCAACTTGATATGCCTCAGCAGGTTCCCCTTCTGCGTAAAAGAAGCTCCACACTGGTTACAATGGAAGGGGCGCTCACCTACAGTGGAGAGAATCATCAAGAAACCATCGAACACAGAACACACAGACCCAATATCCTATTGCTTGTAACAGAATGTGGTGCAGCCATATCTAAGCCCACTATCACTCAATTTAAACAAAGGATTTGTGGCAGGTTTAATATCTTTATAACCTGAGACTTGCTGATGCTAAAGGCCCGCACTTCATGATGATTGTGGGCAATATTTTCAACAGTGGTTTTGGGTGCCTCAGTTTTGGGCACTGACCTGAGATGCTTTAAGAGGCCTGATTTTCAGAAAGTGCTGAGAATCCACCCTCTGAAAAAGGTATCTGAAGCTGGGCAACCAAAACCACTAATCGCCGTGGAAAATGTAAGCCCATTGCTGTGTTGCTATCTGTGGCTTGCAAATATTTTTATTGTAGGCCCCATCCTCAGAGGAGTTTAGAACAGTCACAAAAATTTACTTTGGATAGCTGTCATGGTCTCAATGTAAAAAAAAAAAATATATATATATATATATATATATATATATAATCACACACACACACACACATATTATATATACACATATACATACACAATTTTTTTCTTTTTTAAAAAATAATTAAAACCCCTTTTAAGGCTCCTCCGCACTGCTAGAGTGATGCAAAGGTCTTTAGTGTAAACGAGAACCAGGCCCAAATAGCTTTGGTAAGTAGCAAACATGGCGAGAAAAGCTGCACCCTAGAAAAATGAGAGGTAATTAGAGTTGGGTTTTAAATAACATTTATTTAAAAGTTATCTCCATCATGAGAGTTTTGTCTTAAAGTAGAAATTAATAAGTGTTTAATAAAACCATTTGTGTTGATATTGAAGGTTTGATTTAACCTGGAATGGTTGTGATTTTTTCCCCCAACCTAAACAACACAGTTTTTCATTAAATAAATAATAAAATAATAATAATAAAGTAGGAAACCTGAAAAAACCCACAATGATTTTGTGAAATGAAACACAAAACACAATGTGATAGACTAAGTATGTTACAAAGGGTGTCTCAATTCAACACGGCACTTAAGCACGTGCTTAACTTTAATCATATGCTTAAGCCCTATCGGTTATAAAAAGGAAGTCAATGGGATTGAAGCATGTACTTAATGTCAACCCTATGCTTAAGTGCTTTACTGAATTAGGGCTAGACACTGAGATGCTTTTATTAAGGCCTTGATTCAACAAGATACTTAAGGATATTTCTAACTTTCAGCATGCAAGCAGTTTTTTTTTGTTTGTTTTTTTTAAAGCTCATCTCCTATTACAAAGCTTTGGCCACATCAATCGCAATGCGGTGAAGGCATGTTTGGGTCGACAATGAGTTGGCTGAAGAGGAGTATTAATTTTATTTTAAAATAATTGACTGCATTCTGTAATCAATTGTCCAGTTTTGTAGGATTTTAGTTCCACAGTTTTGCCCCCTTTTGAGGCCATGATCTGTGACGCAACCTCCTTCCCAGACAGACTTAAGGAAAAAAATCTGGACTTTCATTTGTAAATGCTAAAAGAGAGAGGGAAGGAACTTAGCTATGTGCCATCAAGCACATTTCAGCTTCTTCTCCCCATTCTGGGCTCAGCGTAAGACCTTTGTATTTAGGATCAGTCATGTTGGCTAAGTAATGGAAAGGTTCCATAGCTTCCCTGAATCATTTTTCCAGTTTTGCTGCGTGTGGTTCCATTTCGTCATTGTTAATAACATTAAACCACATTTACATGGCATCTGCAACAGGACTGTCATCAACCTGTAATCTGTCACATCCCTCCAAAACCTCTGTCAATTGCTTTTGTAAGATTAAGGGCCCCTCGTTGCATAAAATGCATGCTATGTTTTCATCAAACTACTTCTTATGTCTACTGCAAATTCCATCATGTGTGTTGGATACAAATTTAGAAATGTAATCTTCCTGAGAGCATGACTGAGTGTTATTAAGAAGCTAGGGCCATAAATCCTCATTTTTTTCAATCAACCAACAGCTGATGGTAATTGGGGACAATTTTTTTTTCCAACTTTCACAATGTGCTTTAGGGACTGGGTTCAGTGTTACTTTTCTCTCAATAAGGTTGAAATAGTGGGCTGAACACTCACAATTGAGAAGTCTAAGTTTCTATTTATAAATGGCTTATGAAGGGTTAATAAATGAGTAATAGATACAATAAACATGTTACAGACATGAGTTGTATATATTATTGATGGTTATAAGCATGTCAGTAGAAAGCGATCCAGATTGTTATAAGTAATCTCTTGACCTTTTGGACTTAATAATTATCTATAACAATTGATTAGCCACTTATTAAAACCACTATTCATCATTTAGTAACCCTTTATAAACTATTTATAAATGTAATATTAATATCAAGTGTAACCAAAACAGATTTCTAGTACCAAAAAACTTAAATATACATTAAATTTTTGTAAATGTGTGATGGCAGAAGTTCAAAACATTTTTAAAAACCATCCCCTCACGCTCCTCCCAAGCAAAAAATAGAAACCCCTCCAAACCACTGTGAAATCCAGGTTTTTCACAGCTTGGACATAGCTCCCTCCCAAACACAAACTAACAATCAAAATTTCTGAAGACTGTGGTTGTCTAGAAGAGTAAACAGAGGTGTCTATGTGCTCTTGGATTAACTGTGGGTACCGTACATTAACTTCAACCTCTTGGCACAAAGAAAATAGCCTATGTAATGGTTACAGATTATTCCTTTTTCTGAGGTCCTTCTGCCTGTGGACTAGTCCGATGATACCTCAAAAATTCTTTGGCTTTTCCAAAGGTAAAACTCAAGCCAACAGTCACGTGGCTAAATATTTAGCTCCTTACATGAGCCAAACGCCCACTGAAGCTTACTGCCCTATTCACAATTGACCTGCAACTTACGTAAATCATGAACACCAGAAAAAGTGGATATAAAATGTTACCACTCTTGATCTGTTACTGTTCTACACCAACTTTGCACTGGTGTATAGGACTGCGCAAGGTGTAAGGTGAATTGGGCCCTGGGAATTTGGACCAAGTGGATTTGGCAAGATGTGGCCCTTTATAGCCAATTTTAACTATATATTATATGGTGGTCGGGGGGGGGGGGCAAATCGTGCCTTGTGAGCCACATGCAGTTCTTTTAAAGTTAAAAGTGCAGTTCTCCGCCTACCAGACTGGGGGGTGGGGGTGGGGGGGAGCTTAAGGCTTGCATCCAGCAGCACAGTGGTGGGACTAGGAGCTTCTGCCAGAGATGACTGGTGCCTTCGGAAAGCGTGTGTGTGTGTTGGGGGGGGGGGGGAGCACAGTTTAAAGGTTCACACCCCACAGCTTGGGCCTCCCCAGGCATGCTCCCACTCTTATCCTCAGCGCCCCATCCCTGCAGCTCCCAGGTGCTAGCTCCTCGTGGACAGGCAGCAGCAAACCGCTGGGAGCTGCGGGGTCAGCGGCCGCTTTAGCTGCCTGAGGAAAGACAGCAGCAAGCGCAGCAGCTCTTCCTGCAGCTCCCAGCTTGCCGGTTCCAGCAGCTGCCATGCAGGGAGGTGGCCTGGCGGTACCATGTCACTGACGGGGCCAGCAAACCCTGGCAAAAATCTGAGTGGGCATATGACTCTACATGCCCCCTGGACACACGTCACCTCTGGCTTTTACCCAACGAGGAGGGAGGTCTCAGGGCTTCAGCCTTACAGGACTCACGTCCCGGGGCTCAGCTGAAGCCCCGAGCCCTGGCAGGTGCACCCTGGCTCTCGAACTCCTGAAGATTATCATATGCAGCTCGGAGGGTCAGTAAGTTTGTCCACCCTGATATATAGTACCTTTGCTATAGACTTTACAGTAGCGTAAATTAGCACAGCTGACTTTTCGAAATAATACAATCTGAAACCAGAACTATGTACTGATGAACTTCCTATTAATGTTTTCTAATAGTAAAAACATTCTCAAGAAGCAAACCAGCTCCTTCTCTGCTTAACTGGACTGCTTCCATGTACAGTTATTCCCCCTAATCACTTCAGCACTCAAGTGGTGGGCAGAGGTTTCAGTAGGAGTTATCCTCCTTTATATTTCATCCCACTGTGAAATACAATCCTGACATTCTGAGCATTAAAACAGCATTTTAACTGGGGACCAGGGGTATATCCAAACCTGATCTGCCGCTTTTAGTGAGACGCCAGTCCAAAGTGTTGCAAAGTGTTGAAGACAACATGAGTAGCCCTCATAAGAAGGCAGGTAAAATCAGTTTCCTCCAAAATTCAATGAACTGCTTCCTACACGGAACTGTCACTTGCTTTTTAAAAAAAGCTTCATTCATTCTGGAGATTTTAAATGGGGAATCAATGAGATGGAGGCATTGCTGCACCAAATTTGCTGTTGTACATGTTTCCAAACATATTATACCTGCATACTCCGAACCTAGTAAAGAGCTATTATCTAACCCCTCTGTTAACAACGAGCAACACCTCTCTCTATAACTTTTCTCACTGAAGTCAACAGAACTGTCTGCAAACTAAAGCAATGGGCTTAATTCTCATTTGCACAGAGGACCTTTTTACATTGCTACAACAGTGCATATTAATTAATTACATTAATTAAAATTAATTGGAGTGTTAATGTAATTATTTTGCACCTGCCTTTAAGGCTCCTCTTCCCTAGTAGAACGGTATAAAGCAGCCTTTGGGCAAATGAGACTCAGGATCAAACTGACTGAAGGTGTCAAAGTCGGGCCCATAGAAATAAAGGGATTCTGATTTTGACAATTGTTTATTTTGCAGATAGTTTTGCTGTTAAAAGAATGTATTAAGCACTGAGAGTGGGATACTTACAAAACAGCCCTCTTCCCCTCCTCATGTCAAATTGCTATGCCCAGGGAGGTATGAAAAAAACAAAAGGGTTAGTTTAGCGTTAATGATAACATTAATTTTTCACCCTCCACATAAAATTGTTTTGAATTATTTTAATTAAACTATAGGAAGAAATTTTTCCTCTGGTGTGTTAGTTGCCTCAACTGCTTTGGGAGCACAAATGAAATGGTAGCTGTACTGCTAATCTATCAACAGTGAAAGCAGAGCAATCAGCCTTAATCCGAGCAACATAAAAAGTAAATGAACTCATTTCATTTCCATATTTGTTGTTCTGAATCCTTCGGAGCTTCTTGGTCTAGATGTTTATCTATTGCATTGTATTCCATTAGCTAGTTAAACGATGGGGCTAAACATCGCTTTAGAACAGTGATTAACTACAGAACAAGCAAATGAGTAAGAAAATTGAGGGTTTTGCTTGTCTTTATTTTGGATAATCCCACCTCCAAGGGGCAGGAATTTTATTTGAATTCTTTTATTAATTTCTCAGTAATTCCTGAGCTCAAATAGTTTAAGAGCCCGGATTTTCAAGAGCACTCCGTACCCAGATTATTTTAAAAAAGAGCTCAACTCCTAGTTAGTCCCTTAAAATGAAGAGGCAACAATTTTCAAAAAAACCCACTAATCCTCATTGTTAACAATAAGAGCTGCTGAGCACAGAGCTATTTTGAAAATCCAGCCTCTTCTTTAAGTACTAAATGGGAGCTGAGCTCTTCTGAAAATCTGGCCATTTATTTAGATGCCTAAATGGAAGATGCCAAATTCTTTTGAAAAATCTAGCCCTAGAACTTCTGCTCCATTTAACCAATGCCAAATAATATCACGGTGCAAGAGGCAGTAGCTGGCAGCAGTCTAGGAATTAAATCAACTTAAGCCTTTCTATACAAATATTTGACAGTCCAATGAAATTAATTCTAACCAGGGAATATGGCCATCTATTTAAATTTGTCTGTGGTTAACCATATTAAGCATGAATGTCTTGAATACCAAATAGCACAATTAGGTTTTTTGGTTCCAAATTGATTGTGCCAGAACAGCCTTATCCCTGCATAAAAGAAAAAAGTTAAACAGCATTTTCAGTTGTTCCAAGTTCTGCATGTGCATATGCAATGCTACGAATGTGACAGTAGGATTTGGTAAAAATTCCTTCCCTGGTACATTAAATAAACACTGCGGTACTAACACGCAGGTAGTGTGAAACCAAAGGCTTGAGAGTTTCCTGAGGAGATCACCCAGAATAGCAGAAATGCAAAATTTCACCAAGGTAAAAAGTGGTTAACATAGGTGGGCTAGATTGTGATACCCTCATCCATACTGAATAGTATCTTGCAATATGAGTAGTTGCACTGAAGGGAAGGCAGTATGACCTAGTGGACAGAGCACTGGACTGGGACTCAGGAAAACTGGGTTCTATTTCTGGCTCTGCCACTGGCCTGCTGTGTCACTTTGGCAAGTCACTTCACTGCTCTGTGCCTCAGTCTCTCCATCTGTAAATGGGGATAATGATACTGACCTCCTTTGAAAAGCACTTTGAGATCTACTGATGAAAAGTGCTAGATAAGAGCTAAGTGTTATTATGGTGATGGACTGAGGCGACATCTTCACTACCCACCGTATCGGCGGGTAGCAATCCATTTCTCGGGGATCGATATATCGCGTCTCATCTAGACGCGATATATCGATCCCCAAACGCGCTCCTGTAGACTCCGGAACTCCACCGGAGCGAGCGGCGGTAGCGGAGTCGACAGGGGGAGCCGTGGACATCGATCCCGCACTGTGAGGACGGTAGGTAATTTGATCAAAGATACTTCGACTTCAGCTACGTTATTCATGTAGCTTAAGTTGTGTATCTTAGATCGATCCCCTCCCCTAGTGTAGACCAGCCCTAAATTACTATTCAGTGTGTGTAAGGGTCTCACAAACCTCACTGAGGCAATAGCATGGCTACCAAAGAGCATCAATGTACACAGTACGGTATCAGCTCTGCTGAAAGCGGGAAGATAGAAGAGGGTTTGTTTTTTTTCCATTCCCATAAAGGGCAAAGCCTAGAGGGATGACAAACTCCCTTTTAAACACATTATAATTCCTTGGTATTTCTGTAGACAAATCGGATTCTTGACCCTACTCCCCCCCCCCTTGATTCTGCCAAACAAGAGTGCCTGGAGTACCCGATGACAATATTACCTGATTATCCAACTACTGCAGGAACACAAAAAACTCTTAGAAAGATGTTGCTACAGCCCCCCGTCCCCGGTATGCAACAGCACAGAGAACGAAGTTTTTACTGAAAAGAAAGAGGATGAAAGAGAAGGAAAATAAATTAACCCTGATGTGCTCTTGTGAAATGAGCTGGGACGCTGCACTAAGTGAAACTGTTCCATCTTCACATCGCATCCCTATGCTGAATGTTACTGATACTTGACAAACAAATGGAAAAACTGCACTTGTGCATTTGGAAATTGCTTTACCTGAATTATCAATGCCTTAAAAAGTGCAGGGTTCTACAGTAATGGTTGCTACCTCGGCAGGAAGGGTTCCATTGTGGGTTTACCACAAGCCCAGAACCAGGGGCATCGTGAAACTGTGTGGTCACGGGAGCAAAAATCTGTGCCAGCCCTATGCCTGTCACAACCTACTTCCCTCTTCCTGTGTCTGTTCAGCCGCACTGGCTGGCGTGTTGTGGGGACAGAAGAGACCTCACCAGTAAGGGAGGGGGAGGCTGTTGTGCCCTTTGTGATCAAAGAGTAAGGGGTCATCTTGTAACCCCTTCTTTCTCTGGGTGAGCCACAATTTTGCCCTATGTGTGTGTGAATAATGATTATTACGGTAAGCTGCAGTGTTTGGGACAGAATGGCACCAGGCTTTAGGGACGGGATCTAACATTTTCTGGAGGGGAAGACAACTGAAGTTTCTGCAAGGCAAACAGTGGGCCAGACTGTGCCTTGCAGTATACAGGACATATCAGCTATGCAGGAGAGGAAGGGGAGTCAAGTTCCCACATATGCATTGGCCAGCAGAGCTGACTGGGGGCAGTGGGATGAGGAGTATGCTACATCAGGAAGGGCTGATACTGAATCCAGTGGAAAAGGAGAAGTGCCTCTGGAGCACAATTCCTTCCCAGAGTTCCCTTGTGGGCTGCACAGCCACCTGTAGCCTAAGAGGGCTGAGTCCAAAGGCTCAGACTAGCCCATTAATAGCTACTGCTGATGAAATGGCAGTATAGTGTTCTAAATACTACCCTTGCTATGGTATTTTTAATATTTGCATTTTGCCATTGAAGACAAGGATGTGGACATCCAAGCAAATTCCTCTTCTATGGACATGACGATGTCGACGGTGAAGCAGCACCTAAAATAAAACAACAGGCCAGCTGGTTCACTAAGAGCTACACAGTGAAAGGAATGCCCATTTCTATATGCTCGAAATCATCTGTATAGAGCAGTGCATCACAGCCTCTCTGCTCAGGGGCAAAGAGCCAGAGCACTGTAGAGAAGCTCTAATGGGTTTACGAAAACAGCAGTGTGTTATATAATCCTTAGCTACACATGCACATATAGCTGCATTAGTCTGCACAGTAGAAGGCAAATGTTGTTTAAATGTGGGTGCCTAACAGGTTAGGCACCCAAATAACTTGTATGCTGAGGCACCTAAATAAAAGATGTGCTGACAGAGCTCTACTGTCCTGTGAGGACCTGCCAATGCTCAACACCTCAGGCCGGTTTTAATTAGGAGCTTAAACTAGGGTTGCCAGGTGTCTGGTTTTCTGACTGGTCACTAAAAGTCTGGTTGGCCGCGGTAACCGGCCTCCACCATTGCGGGGTGGTAGAGCAGCAGTTGGAGCAATATGGAGGAGCTGTTCTCTGCTCAGCTGCTGATGCCTGACAGAGCAGTGGCAGGCTTTGAGACTGGGCACGCAGAGGTAGGTGCTGTTGCCCAGGAGGGATAGGGGGATCCTGTCCACCCCCCTTCTGCTCTGCCATTCCCTGATTGCCCCTTGCCCCAGGGACCAGCCTCCACTGTGCCCCAGTTGCCCTGGCCTCTTGGGGGAAACAGGCAGGAGCTTTGGGAAGAGATGGGCCAGGAGATGTTCGGTTTTCAGCCACTAGAAAGTTGGCAACCCTAGCCTAAATATAAAATGTAGGATGTCTAATTTGGGCACTAAGGTGGACTGTGTAGCCTCTGATGTAGCTACTGTACATCTATTTGCATGTGTGCATATGCCACTGAAAACTTACGGGAACTCTACACAACCCAGGGACTCAATATGCTCTGCACTTTCTACTTGACCAATCTAGTAGTGGGATGTCAAATTGTCAGTCAATCAAGATTTCAGTTCCCTAAGTAGTGCTTTTCCTCTGCTGTAGCTGCCAGTCTGTCTGAAATCATGAATGCACCATGATACTGCAATGCTTTGCATTATCCATATATGCTAATTTTTATCAATACAACTTCTGTAAAGAGCATTAACTTATAATTAAGGTTACGATTCTGTCACAGGTATTTTTAGTAAAAGTCATGGAAACCCGTGACCTGTCCCTTTTACTAAAAATAGCTGTCACAGAAAATAGCTGTGGCAGGGGCTGACCACTGCTGCTCCCATCCCAGAGGGACTGACCCAGCCCTTGCTGCTGCTCCATTGGGCTAGGGACTGCGGACCAGTGGTGGGCCACCAGCCAGCTGTTCAGCAGCCCAGGACTGGCCACCGGTCAGCTGTTCTAGTGGCCACTTCTCTGGCAGGCCAGGGCTGATAGCTGTTCCAGCCCTGCCCCAGAGGAAGAGTCAGAGGTCCTGGAAAGTCATGGAATCCAAGTCCTCCGTGACAAAATCATATCCTTACTTATCGTATGTATATTATTGCTCTGTGTAAAAGTTCTCCATTTCTTTGTCATCAGTTGCTCACTACTGGACTGCAAACTATTCAGTTCATAAAGGGATAATACAAAGTCTTTTCTTACTCTTCCTTAACACACATCCCCACACACACTATTTCCTAAGTACAATATTTGAGTGTAGACTGTCTGTCACACCATTAACAATATCAAAGGCACGAGGCAAGAAAGAGCTTTCCCCTTCCTGGAATCTCTGATGAAAGCATGAAGCACCTAAGTATGTCCCAGGACAGCAAGCACATGCTTTAAGTGCTTTCTTGAATTGGAGTCCCAATCTGAGTGCAGCCCAAGACTTTCCCCAGCAGGGCCGCCCAGGGGGGGTGAAAACAGGGGGCAAGCAGGGCAATTTGCCTCAGGCCCTGCAGGGGCCCCCACGAGAATATAGTATTCTATAGTATTGCAACTTTTTGTATGGAAGGGGCCCCCGAAATTGCTTTGCCCCAGGCCCCTGGAATCCTCTGGGCAGCCCTGTTCCCCAGATACTTAAATGTCTCATCTTGAAGCCTAGTAACTTTAGTCACTTAGCTTTGAAGAAGAACGTATGGGATCACATGCACATTAAAGACATGGAAAAGAATGACACCTGTCAATTCTACATGTGCTGAACACTCACCATATTACTGCTGGGCAAGGATGATAGTCAGATTTCCAGACTTCTTTTCCTTGCTATTTCTAAGAACTGAAGGCCGGCACTCAGTGCCAAGAAAGCTTTTTGCTGGCCAGCAATAGAGCGCCACCAGAACTTTAAAAGAGTAAATCCACCCCAGTCAGTCACCCTTCCCCACCCCATCCCACCATCCCCATTGTCACCCTTGATTACAGAGGCAAGAGAAGAGTTGTCAGGTAATATCAACATCAGATGCCACAGGCAGTCATCAGGTTTTCTTTCAGCTGCTTACCAGTGTGGCTCCTTTTATGTACCATAAGCACATTGGGCCCAATGCAAACCATGCCACAGACGTCACATTTCAGTTTACCATTCGGAAGCCGGATTCCTCCCTCGCCTGACAGCTCCTGGATCTTTCTGTTTTCCGCCATCTCGTTGTTCTCAGTGAGGGGTTCTTCCAAGCTGCTTCCTTCATCGTGACCCCTGATCTCATCTTCACGGCTTAGAGGTTTCCTGTCAGACTCCTCATCACTTTGCATTTCTAGCTTTACTGAATTTGCTGAAATGTTAAAAAAAATTCTATAAACAAAAAACAAAAAAAAAGTCTTTTCCTCATTACCAATTAACTAATAGCATGACCAATTAGCAACATTATTAAATTATTTGGCTACAATAGTGTCTAGAAGCCCCCAACATGATCAGGGCCCCATTGTGGTAGGTGCTGTACATGCACATAGTTAAAGACAGACCCCACCTGAAGCATATACAATCTACTCTAAACAGACAAAAGATAGGAGAAAGGAAACATTTTTATTCTCATTTTGCAGATGGGAAACTAGGGCACAGAGAAATTAAGTGACTTGCCCAAGGTCACCCAGAAATTCTGTGAAAGAACAAGGAACTGAATCCAAATCTTCCACTGCTTTGACCAAAAAATCATTCTTCCTTTCATGGACCCACTGAATGCAAGGAGTAGAGAGTGGTGTACCACAGGGAATGAACAGTTAAAAATATTTACTCCTCCCCTAGCACCTAGTTCTAGCAGTTGCACATCAAACTATATACTGCAGTCTTCCAGATGGAGAAAGCTACACAATCAATTCACTGAAATGAGTTCTCCTTACAGGCAAACTTGTTCAAAATAAATGAGTTTAATGAAGTAGGGCATACATGGTGCAAAGATAATTTCCAAGTCACACTTCTTGCACAGAAATGTTTTATGACAGAGGGAAGACATACGATACATAAGCCACTGCTTTTCTGCTACCAAGGCAAATAGGCCTGAAATGAGACCTACTATACCACCTATGTTCTGGTTTGCAGTTCATGTATACAAGTGGGATAAGGGCATCCCATTGTCTATGCACACTGTTAACAGCCTGACACACAGCCTGGGAGTCTTCCATTGACTTCAGCGGACTTTGCTTCAGACTGTTAAGGTGTCATCCAAATTCCATCAAAGCCAATGAGAACTGACAAAGAAAGAAAAAAAAATCAGGCCCCTTATTGAGGTGTCTCAAAGTGAGTTTAGGTCCCTCACCTTAGGCACCGACATTTGAAATTGTTGTCCAGTTAGTGAAAGCTGCTGTAAAGAATGCCCCAGAGTTTCACTGTCTATCCACAGAACAGGTATAGGTGTGTCAGAACCTGAAGACCTAAAGAAGAGCTCGGTGTAGATCAAAAGCTCATCTCTCTCACCAACAGAAGTTGGTCCAATAAAATGTATTACCTCACCCACTTATCTCTCTTATATAAGAACAATTTCAGCCCTTACAGACTGAGGTTCGAGTTGAACCAGAAGGTAAAAGCTTCCTCCATTTCCCATTACGAGTACCCTGAGCTATTCAGTCCCTTAGCATGAACCTCACTAGTTACCCTTCTATGTCCCCACCCTAAATATTTGATAGTTAAAAAGGTTCAGAAATCTGTGTTTTCATGTTGCCTAGGGCATGTATAGTGATAGGAACAAAACAAAGGAGATCAAAGGCCAATTAGAGGTGACTTTCTAATAGTACAATTGTTGAAATACATCTTCCACTGTCCACCATGGCATTAATGGGAGACAAAGAATGAATATACTGTAGTAAGGCCATACAGAAAAAGGAGATAGATAGGGTGACCAGATGTCCCGATTTTATAGGGGCAGTCCCGATTTTTGGGTGTTTTTCTTATATAGGCTCCTATTACCCCTCACTGCATCTCAATTTTTCATATTTGCTGTCCGGTCAACCTATAGACAGACTGTGGTAGCCATATGTCATTGCAAACCCAGCCATCAAAACATTAAACATTTTACATTAAGAAATATTTTTGCTCTTTACTTGCTGAACGGAACTGATATTTTATTTCCACAAAGACATATTTGATGATACAAAGACATCATGTCACACCTGAGGGCTAAACGATGACTTTGCCTCAAGTTCTGGGTCTGGGCTCCCGCTCATTCCCTGCTCCTTCCAGCCCATTCCGCACAGAAAGGGGCAGGAATATAGCAGCCCACAGAGGCAGCTTTCTCCCGCACGCTGCTAGCCATACTATGGGTAACTGGCACAGAGGAATCAGGGGAAAGCCTTACTACCCTTTACTCACCTGTGTGGACATGAAGGACAAACCACAATCTGGCCCCAAATATGTACAGTTCCTACGTTTTACACAGAGCTGCTCGAAAAAACCACCAAGATAAAGTTTTCTTGAAAAAACCTATGAAAATCTCACTTTTTTTTTTTTTTACAAAATATCAAAATTGCACATTTCAATTTTTATTCCACCCTGCCCAAGTTGTGTTTGTTTGAATGAAGTGAGATGATTAAAGGTAACAAATTAAGAGCCAAAGACCTAGGATCAATTCCTAGCTATGCCACTGGCTTGCTGGGAGACCTTGGGCAAGCCATTTCTCTCATGGTGCCTCTGCTTCCCCATTTGTAAAAGGGCCTCCTGTGTAAAGCACTTTGAAATCTACATATCAAAAATACTGTACCATCATCATAATTATCCTGAGCTCTTACGCTGTACTTTATATCAGAGCTCAAAGTGACTCACAATCTTTGAACGTGTTTACACTCACAACACACCTCTAAGGCAAGACAGTGCCATAGCCTCATTTTTACGGATGAAGAAACTGACTTTGCTCCAGGTCACACAGGATGGTTTTAGTTCATTGCAAGATCTTTGCTCTGGGAATTAAACGGCCAAGGTTCTACTCCTGCTTTCTCTTTGAAATTATCTGTGTATGTTTTATTCGGAGCCGGATTATTAAAGGTACTAAGAACCAGCAGCTTCCATTCACTTCCGCTGGAACTGGGGGCATTCACGGTTTTAGCACAACAAGCCCAAATTAATCATGGCTGCTGTCGTCAATGTGGACAGGAAGTCTGTGGCAGAGTGAGGAGTAGGACATTGCTCTCCTGACCCCAAATACTGTGTCTTTACGAGGATAAAGGGTAATCTTGTGGTTGAGTAGGAATAATATGCAAAATAGTCACAACACACTTTGCACCAAGTGAAGGGGTGTGTGTATATGTGTGAGTGACCAAGTCTGCGCGTGTGCACATGTGAGAGAGGGGAGTGTAATTTGTATCCAGCGTTTATTTTTATATAAACTGTAACTCTACTGTATTTATTGTATCTGAAAAAATAAACGTTCATAGGTGCTGAACCTTCACAGCTTCCATTCAAGTCCATGGGAGCCCTTGTTGCTGAGCACCTCAGAAAAGGCCAGTAGTGCTTAGAAACTTGGGAGATTGTTGCCAGCATTTTATCTTACCCAAGTGTTTCCTTCTGCTGAATGCTGGCTTGCATCCAGTAGGACAAACAGCAAAACAAAACAGAGCAAGTTGTTTGCTGCAAAACAATCTTCCAGACACACAACCCTCTCAACTCCTCAGAACGCACCTCAGTAGAACCCTTCAAAGGCTGTATACGGACAGTTGCTCATTCCAGCTCGTCACAGAAAAGCACTCTGGCTATTGTGTAGAATTGTTCAGCCTGTTGACAAATTTTCCTACCCACACTCCCTTTGACTCTGTCTCTGCTGCTTTCAGAAACCTGGTATCATGTGTTTGTTGCTCTATGAAGGTTCCCTCTTCGGCTGGGACTAGGGAGAGTTGCAGGTCTCCAAGGAAGGGAATGCTGCTACTGTGGGGATCACCTCAGCTCTTCATGAGGACTTTGCTAATCAGGTCATCCTTGCTGCTTTATTTCATGTGGATGCATATACCAGACAGTATTTTAAAAACACACACAGTAGATGGGGTGTATTTATTTCTTCTATTTTATTCAGCCCTCAGAGAAGAGCTAATTACATAACCTTCTCTTTGATTTCACCTATTGCCAAAAATTTAACAAATACAAAAATTATGTTAAAGAGAGAAAGGATGTATCAAGCAGAGTTTGGGGCTATCTTGTACTGTATAATGTCTACAGGCAAACTGCATCACAAGGCTCTCTCTTTCCTTCTTTGCATGCTTACTGAGAACTGTGCTCATTCTTGCACTTGACTATGCAATAGATAAATACATGCGCACAGAACAAAAAAGTTGAAACTTTTCAGCACCTCTTCTACAAATCACAATGATACAGCAAATGAATCTAAAAGGTCAAACATAATCCAGAAAGACAAGCTGGGTGAGCAGTATCTTTTATCAGAACAACCTCTGTTGGTGAGAGAGACAAAACTTTAGAGTTTATACCGAGCTCTTCTCCAGATCTGAAGAAGAGCTCTCTGTAAGTTCGAAAGCTTGTCTCTTTCACCAACGGATGTTGGGCCAATAAAAAAGATATTACCTCACCCACTTTGCCTCTTTAATATCCTGGAGCCAATATGGCTACCGCCACATTGCAAAAATAATAATTAAAAAAACAACCAGATTTTTTACAAGGAGCATCAAACCTGAGGCCAGAAGTTTTCCCCAGTTTAACATTTCTTCATTTTATCACCATTCACTTTATTGTACTGTTCAACTCCTCCTGATACAAATGGAGACAATCAATCACTCACCATAAAAGCACCACCTATAAACTTAAAGCTAACAGCATGCATTTAGCAGGGCACACAACTGCTTTTCTTTCCCTCCAAGTATCACTATTCAACTGAGTCTAGCTTATACTTTAAGAGTAATTATTTTCTACAGGGCCTCTCTAGATAATACAATCTTGTCTCATGTGCTAATTAATCAACAATGCCATATTAAGCAGTGCTTTGGTAAGTCCTTCGTGTCAAAATATTTTCTTTATCCATGTATAAGCGCAACAATCACCAGCAAAATATTAGCATATGTTATGCTCCTATTTTAATGATTTTTCTAGCTTGAATATTATAAGATGATCCTGCTGTGCATTTTATCTTCTATTATGGAAGTTACCTTCCCCAAAAATGAGATTTAGAAAATCCCTAGTGTCTCATTAAAAGTTTTGATCCCCAGCTGAGACTACAAGGTACAGTACTGAAAAGTAAAGGTCATTATTAAAAAAAAAAAAAAAAAAGCAGCAAGGCGGTAGTAATGCACAGTGGCACCCCACTGCAAGACAAAGGGAAGCACAAAGCTCCTGCTGATAGACTATCATAGGGCAGATACAGTCTAACATAAAAAATCAAAGAAATTCTAAGTTAATGCTGACAAAACGTGTTCTTAACCCAGCATGTATCTAAACAGAGCAGAGCAGATGCCAAATTAGCTCACTCAGTGTTTGTTCCAAAAACCCTTGTCGAGGCGCACATAGTGGACAGAAGTCATGGATATATGGCCCACCTTGTCTCAACATTTCAAAGACCTGAGGACATTAAGTAAAAGTTAGTAAATATAACTACTCAGGGAAAAAAGACAAAGTATTAACTAGAGAAGGAGATATTACAGGTAGGCACAGTGAAAGCTTTTCCATGAAGTCCTGTCAATGATCTATAACAGGGGAGGCCAACTTACTGACTCTCCGAGCCATGTATGACAATCTTCAGAAGTTGGAGAGCCAGGGCGCACCTGCCGGGAGGCTTGGGGCTTCAGCCCTGCAGAAGGCGCTGCCTGAGGCTCGGGGCTTCAGCTGCTTTTGCTGCTGCCTCTCCCCAAGGAGCTAAAGAAGAGACCTCTCCCTGCAGCTCCCAGCTGTTCGCCACTGCCTCTCCGCTGGAGCTAATAACTGGTAGCTGAAGGGAGGGGCTGCTATGGGAAAGAGGGGGAGTCTGCCTGGGTGTGTGTGACTCAGGTTGTTGGCAGGGCCAAATCTTTAAATTGTCCTCCCTTCCCACCACTCTTACAGGTAGCAGTCATATCTGGCAGAAGCCCCTAGCCCCACCACCCACCGCAGGACGGCAGCCCTGAACTCCCCTCCACAGCACCATTCTCCACCTACCAGACTGGGGGTGAGCTGCCCTTTAACAGCAAAAAACCGCAGTTTGCTCACAAGCCGCAGTTTGGCCACCCTGATCTATAACAATTGGTCTATGCCGGTCCCAGCTTCTCCTAGGTATAATTCACGTATGGTGGTTTGGTGATATGGCCTGCTGTCAGCCACAGACGATCATGCAATGACCTAACTCCTTCCACATCTGAATCTAGGCTTATGGACTGAAAAATTACTTCATTAAAGCACTGTGCCTCATGTCCATCCAATTGAGAGGGGGTGTATGTGGGGGAGGTAGATTTAATTTTAGAAACATGGGAGGTGGAACGGCAAGTGGTTTATGACACTAAAGACAAAAACAGTTTTGCTAATTACATTAAATTGGGGGGAGGGGGAGAGAGGAGAGAGAGCAAGTTTCTGCCTGAAACGATTCTGAAAGTTTAAGGTAAAAAAAAAAGTCACGAGCATCTTTTTTTCTGGAAACAAAGAATAAGGACTTGATTCACAATTAACTCTACGGTTATGTCTACACTGTATAGTTAACTCAGGAGACTGGAATCCGGGTCCAAGCACCTGGGTCAGCCCAGCTGGAGTGTAAACATCCCCACTGCAAAGCCCTATCTAAGTTACTAGGTCCTCACTCTTTCTGTGCTTACCCATGTGTGTCTGGGAGCATATGCCTTGGTTCTTTGGGCTGAGACACTCTAGGCTTCCTTCCCCAATCAGTTGGGTCAATTGCAGGAGACCTCATCCATCCTTTGGGAGTGGAGGGGAGAACTGTCAGAAGGGCACTGGAGGACTAGCAGAACTTGATTGGTCTCTAGCCTACGTCCTAACTGCTACGTAGATGGGTTCCGGCCTGAACTAAAGCAGAGCCTGGGCTCTAACCCACACCTCAACTGGGAAAGTGAGCCTGGGTTTAATGCACCTGCAGACCTGGGTCAGAGGATTTTCTGTGTGGGCAGCAGGAGCAGGGTGGATAAAAATCAATAATTTTAACAAACGGATTTAAATCTGATTTTTTAAAACATTTTAATTAAATACAGTTGTGGTTTGTTTTTTTAAAAGGAAACATTTAAAATTACATTGGAAATTGAATATGTAAAGGCCTAAACTTATCATCATCTATTAAAATAATTTAAATAAAATTAAAAATAAGTTAAATAGTACATGTTTGCTTCCAAGTTTCAAAGAAAGACAAAACACAGAACTGGTGGAAGTCACTGGCTAAGCATCTGGAACCAGAGTTTGTTGACCTGCTAAACTACTTTTCACAGCAGTAGCCTCTTCTGCAGGTGCAGAGAGAATATTTTCTTCATTTCAGCTTATTGAACTAGTTCAGTTCAATGATTAGTTCATTCAAAATTAAATAATCAATTGGGAGTTGAAAAAGCAGGCAAGCTCTTTTCCTCTTCCAATCTATGAATGAACACTTGATGCACGTTGATCAGATGTTTTCAGAGAACTACCATGATGGCACCAAGATCTCATATTTGAGTGGTAACAGCTAATTTACACCCCATCATTTTGTATATATAGTTGGGATTATTTTTTCCAAAGTGCATTTCCTTGCACTTACCAATATGAAATTTTGTCTGCCATTTTGTTGCCCAGTCATGTGAGATCCAGTCAGCTTTGGACTGAACTATCTTGAGTAAATTTGTATTGTCTGAAAATTTTGCCACCTCACTGTTCAATCCCTTTTCCAAATCATTTATGAATACGTTGAACAGCACAGGTTCCAGTACAAATCTTTGGGGGACCCCGCTATTAACCTCTCTCCATTGTGAAAACTGGCCATTTATTCCTACCCTTTATTTCCTCTTTTAATTAGCTACTGATCCATGAGAGGACCTTGCTTCTTATCCCATGACTGCCACTCTGGCAGTGTAAAGAGGCTTTAATGCTAGCGTAAACATAATTTGATGCTGGAGCAATGCAAAGGGGTCTCATTATAAAGAATAATCGTACCCTGAGCCTCTTCTTCAGGGCAGAATTTGGCTCTTTAATTAAAGAGGCTTTATAATCAACTTTGGTTCTAACAATAACTTTATAAACGTTGGTTCTTTGTTTAGTTTGGAAAAGAGAAGACTGAGAGGGGACATGATAGCAGTTTTCAGGTATCTAAAAGGGTGTCATCAGGAGGAAGGAGAAAACTTGTTCACTTTAGCCTCTAACGATAGAACAAGAAGCAATGGGCTTAAACTGCAACGAGAGAGATTTAGGTTGGACATTAGGAAAAAGTTCCTAACTGTCAGGGTGGTTAAACACTGGAATAAATTGCCTAGGGAGGCTGTGGAATCTCCATCTCTGGAGATATTTAAGAGTAGGTTAGATAAATGTCTATCAGGGATGGTCTAGACAGTATTTGGTCCTGCCATGAGGGCAGGGGACTGGACTCTATGACCTTTCGAGGTCCCTTCCAGTCCTAGAGTTTATGAATAATGTTTTGCTAAAGGTTTAAACACGGAGCGCCCCCAACAATTCTCACTTAGAAAATCACGCATACCGGGGTGTGTATCCTGACAACAGAGAGGTAAGGGACTAGGGAATCTATTCATTTGTTTTCGCATAGCCAAGGAGGGAGGCAACTCCTCTTGGCAAACAGACTTACATTAAAGTGTACTTACTGGAAACTATACTTTGTTCCTGAAAAATGCTTGGGGCCTGATTTTCCTCTTGCTTACACCTGTGTAAATCAGGAGTGACTCCACAGTCAGTAAAGCTACATTGGTGAATGCTGACAAGAAAAGCGAACCCGGTCCACTGAATGTATGGATAGTATACTGTAGCGTTTGGCACATCCAATGGGGAAGTAAGGGGAAAATGAAGATATTTCAATGGTGTCTATGGGTGACATCTTCCTGCAAGAAATTTTCTGGGAAAATGACACTTGCACAAATTGGCACATTCCAAAGGGAAGTCCAGTACATCATTCCAGCTGCCCTTGAATAGTATTTTTTTTTTTATAAGCCTCAATGATCAGTCATCTCTGGCTGGATTGACTGGGCTGTATCCAGGGAAAGGGTGAACTCCATGAACAAAAGAAGAGGAATTGCCCATCCTTCCTTTCAATTTTAACTAGAGGCTCTTGTACATATGCAAAAGCCTCTCCCGCTACATTGCTGACTGTCCAATTTGTTCGCCAGCTCTGACACAGCATGAGCTACCAAGATGACGCTCTTGTGCGCATGACAGCACAGATCCTCAGATGGTGGGAAACCATGTGACATCACTGATTTCCATAGCGCTTTGTCAAGATATACCACAACCCAAACGCTTCTTCACTTGTCTGCATTGACTCAAATTTAAGAAGCAGATTACAAAGTTTTTATCCACACTACCGCTGGGATTTATCAATAAGTGTAAAGGGACTAGGTGCCCATAGTCCATGGGAGTTGGGTGCCTAATTTAGGCACCTTTCAAAATCCCAGACAAAAGGATTTTATAAGGACATTGAAGAATCACAGATTTAATCCTGCTCCCAGTAAAATCAGTGGCAAAGCTTCTGTTGAATTCAAATGGGAACATGACTGGGCCACGTATTTCAGGTCTGCGACAGGAGCTAGTTTCATTTACAGTTCTGTTATACTCAGTTGGTTTAAACTGGTTTCTCTGCAGTATCAAAACAGAGTTTCGATTGCTTTGTTTTTAACATCACTCTCTTTCTCCCAGTCCGATTGTCCAGTGCCACATGCGAGTGATGGGGACAGTGGTAGTGAAACCAGTGTAACAACTTTCATACCCTGTCTAAATAAGCTTATACAAATATTCCAACTGAAAAAAAAAAGTTAGTCATGGGAAGCATTCAGACTTAAACCACAAACTCCCAACAAGTTCAGCATTGAGATGAAATGCCATTTCTAAATTGGGGTCAAATTCTGACACCCTTTACTCACCTGAGTAGCACTTTATTCAGTGAGTAGTCCTACTGAAGTGAAAGGAATTACTCAGGAAGAAATTACTCAACACAAGGGTGTCAGAATTTGTCCCTAACTTTTGACCTAACCCAAAGGCCTTCAAAGTCAATGGGACTCTATCTATTGACTTCAATGGGCTTTGGATTAGATCCTCTGTGCCTAGATTTTGCAATTAATATGATATATATGTGTTGGACGAACCTTCTATAAAAGGACTCTGAGGTAAAATTTTGCCCTTAAATGCTCACATGTAACTAGATGAATGAGAACTGTACATTCATATCCCAGGCAAGCCTTGAGACTTTCTACAATATGTTTAGTGAACACAAGAGCCATGCTTCTCCTCTCAGCTCAGTTTAACCTTTGTTACTTTGGTAGAGTTACTCCTGACTTACTATAAATATTAGAGCTGATTCTCTGGTGTGAGTTTTCTCAAATTTCATAGCATTAGTCTAACATTAAGGACTCCAAACACTTTTTTCCTCCCCCCAAGAGGTTGGTTCTGTGCTATAAGAAGGAGCACTTACTCATTGACCCGTGACACCATCTGCTAACGTTCACTCCCAAGCGACTTGTGAAGATCCCACTGTGAATTTTATATACCTCAAATCTTAGAAATTTGTAATGGAAATGCTGACAGACTACAGCTATATAGGGATCATCAATAAATATATATAGCACCACTTCAAATTACCAAAACCTCATAGTTTCACTTATCATCTCTACTTCTCAAAGAGAGTGTGACTTCCTAAATGCTTTCTAAAGCACACAAAGTATAATAATTATAACAATAACAAGGATTTCATTTATAAAGAGCCCCCTCCGCCACAGGAATTACACTAATTAAAAAAAAAAAAAACACTAACAGAAAGAGAGTGATCGAAAGCCAAGTGAAGTGCCTGGAAAGATTCCCACAGTCTTTAATGTGCTTTGGATCTGGTGCTTAAATAGCAGCAGTTCATTTTCTGTGTCTATTATTGTATACGTTTTAAAACTAGTATTTTTAATAGGTGTAAGGCTTTCATCACAAGTTAGACCTTTTGGGCTACTCAAGTGGTCTCAGCTCATGGAAACAAGCTTGCTTTGTTTTTAGTTACGAAACTCTAACTGCTCTTAATACGACCTGACCTATCTGCGTCCTCTTCTAGGAAATAACTATAAATGACACAGCAAAGATACTTCTCCCCAACAGGACACACCTCCACTGAGTCATCCAAGGAGGAGCACCTGTCACAATCACAAAAATATTTTGTATGCCTTCATCTATGAACTGTAAAAGGGAGCTTAACATTCTCATTTTGTTTCTTTATTTTAATCAGTGCTTTTCCTGCATATTGTCAAAGTCCCATTTAATGGACCATGTTGGATTAAAAATAATGGGGCTAGATCCTTAGCTGCAGTAAATCAGTGAAGATGGAGTGATATCTATGGAATTTTGCAGATTTCCCTCAGCTGAGGATCGGGATAGCAACATGACAAAATATGTGCATACTAATTTATTATGCACCCTGTGCTCTCTTAAAACAAATCTCAGTGGGCTGCTGAAAATCCTTGAATGGTTGTATTATTAATGTGTTAGCCCACCAATGTGATCATTATGCACGGTCTTCCTCTTTCCATTCTGTATAAACAGCATGATGTGGCTGTGTGTACTACTCAGTTCCTGTGGAAAAGTTTCCGAAGTCAGTTAAATCATTTGTTTGTTTGTTTTAAATATGCAGAGTTCTGACAAGAAGAAGTTGTGCTGCTTTAAGAGACCTGTTTCATTGGACATAATTTATAAGTGTGTTTTTCTCTCATTCACTTTGTTGGTTTCAGACAGTCCATGAAGGTCAAACAACACAATCTGCTCCTGAATTTCCTTGCTTTTGCAAACTCAAAAGGACAAAGCGTGAATATTACTGTTTACATCCTTTTACCCTTGAACATACTTTTAAAAGTAACTTCAGTTATCGATTTAAATCAGAAAGTCGATATAAAAATGTCCAACTCCTTCCACTGCATGATAGATTCTGATGTTACAGCAATGGAGATCTGGAATAACTAGTCCACTGAAGTCAATTTATGAGCCCCAGGTTCTGATCTCATTTATAGCGGTTAAATCTTGACTAACTACTCCTCTACAGAGTATTCTCAGCTGCTATAAATCAATGTAACTCCAGTGGATTAGTTACATTGGCTGAGGATCTAACCCAATATTGTTCACAGATGTAAAATTGTCTAAGTGAGAGGAGAATCAGACCCCTGAGTCTAATTCTGAAAATTCTTATGTACACAGGTAATTCTTGCCCATGACTGAAGCCCCACAGAAATCAATGGGAGTGTTCATTTGTGCAAGGATTACTTATGATTGCAGGATTGGGCCCATACTCCACCAACATAAAACAAGATATTAAACCAGAGAAATATTTAAATGAATATCCTATATATATATATATATATATATATATATATATATATATATATAAAAATATATATATATATATATATAAAAAAAACTGGAAATGTTACGCTTTCACCTGTATTATTATGTAGGCAGTGACAGATGGCAATGGAAAAGATATGAAATAACTTTCAGAGTATTAACTTATTTCAGTAACGTATGTGCAAGATTCTTTAGCATAAAACACTGGCATTACACAGTCTCATTAAATCCATACATCTGTGTAGCAACTTGCAATTTCTGGATATTTTCTGACACAGTGTTCAAACCAAAAGCTTTTGCCTCACATCTCTTTTCTCATCATGTCAGCTCTAAGCCACAGGAAAGGCAAACAAAAGCAAAACTGTACGGTAAATATTCCTGAATAACTCTTAGAGAAGAATTGCTATTCATCATCTGTAAATTTTTTTCCTTTTAAGGAGAGATGAGGGGGGAGGGCAGGTGATTATATATACGGAAATCTAAATGTTTATCGGCTAAATAAATGGTTACTGATTTTAAATCGAAAACAATCAGTCTCATTTTTTTTTGCTTCTGGAGCCAAACTGTACATCATATTATTCAACATCATGCCCATAAAGTGGCATAAAAATAGTCCCACTGTCTTTTATAGGACTACTCAGAGAAGTAAGGATTATCTGTTTGGGGGACTGGGTCCAAAATCTTAGACATTTTAGATTACTGTACAGGTGCAATAATGTATAAACAGATGAAGAGTTTGAGAAAACTGGAAACCCCTTAAAATTCTACCCTCAGTGTTCTCCCAGAGGGCTCAGCATTGTTCAGGAAGGAAGAGAGGTAGCAGATTTATGCAAACTAAAGTTCCTACATATTAAATTACAGTCTTCTCTCTGCCGCATCTCTTGTTTTCTGTTGCTCCCATCCCATGCATGGAACTGCTGCTGCCGTCAATGGATGTGTGGCAAGCCCTCCAGAGCAGGGGCTGTGCACATCCATGCATTCAGGCCCTGGGTCAATGAGGCCCTGACGCTGACTGAAACCTGAGGGCACTACGACAGCACAAATACTATACCACAGCAGCGTGCAAAGCAGTCAGTACATATTCGCTAGAAATTGACAGGGAGAATAAGAAATCAATAGTGGAGATGGAAGACCTGAACTTTACCTGGAAGAAACAGCAGCTCTGCCGGTATTTGCATATTCAACTCTAACCTCACAAATGGTCATTTCTTTTTCAGTTACTCTTACGGTATCTTAGACAGCACTGATCTCTGAAAGACCTGGTAATATCTCATGGAAAACTAAAATCAATGTACTTGGAAAAGTTTCTGCCTAAATGCCAAGCCATGCTGTAGGGCCAAGTCACTTCTCGCTGACGCAAAGCATTCCCTACTGAGCCAAACTCAGGCCTGGCATAAGTCATTTCTGTGTTGAAATATTTTGTTTCCTTGGGCTATGGATTTGTCTAAAGCTATTTACATGCCAGCACTTATTACAGGCAGGGCTGGTTGCATCACCTATTATTGCCTGATACTTCTCATTGTAAGTCCCCCAGTTTTAGTTGCTTATAACTGTGCCAAACTTTAGCTGTTTGAGCTGAAGCTCTCCATGCCAGGTATCTGCCTCAGGCTGAATTTTTTGGGGAAAAAAATCAGCCAGAATGGTTCATTTCCAAGAACAAGGCTAGGGAAAAGAAATATATGTTGTTTTGCAATGTTAAAACAATTCTGGCAACCTTTTCTTTGAAAAGCTCCAGTGCCCCCCTGATTTGGAAAAGGGACTTGGATTTTGGCAAGGGGAGAGGGAAGAGGGGCGAGAGGCGCTGTGTCTTTTGCTGTGACAATCTGCCCAAATTTGACTAAGTTATAAGTCTTTGGAAAAAATCAGAGTTTGCACATACTCAGAGACTTTTGATTTTAAGAGCAAAAATCTCTTTAGTTCCCATCTTCACTGAGTGCACCTGAGCCTTTTACAGCTCCTAGTAGCGACCATGTACATGAACCATCCCTACAGAATGACTGAGAAGGCTTCCTCCAACCCGAGCGTTAAGTCAGACCTTCCCTGCAATGTCTGTTCCCAGCCATGATGGGGCTGGGTACTAGAACCAAGACCAAGGAGTCAGTCTCTCCTGTGCTCTCAGTGACTTCCCTGCTGATTCCCAGGCAGTGTGGAAGAAGAAGCTGCCGCACTCACATGCAGAAGGGACAAAAGCCGGACCTGTGGGGATAAGTGGTGAGAGGGAAGGCCAAGAGCAGTAGCTTAGGATAAAGAGCCTGGGAGCCAGGGATGGAATGTGGGGAAACTAGGAGCCAGTAGGTAAGGAGAGACTGAGATCAGATGAGGAGGTGGAGGGAGGGAGACTGGCTGGGCAAAGAAACTAGGAAGGGCAGGAGGAAGGAGGGGGTGGGGAGAAAGAGTTGACATGGGGCCAGATTCTGGGGAGACAACTTACAATGGCTGGGGAAAGAACTAGGGGCAAGAAGCCAGGGCATGAATGGCTGGGCAAGGAGAGTTGGAATGAGTGTGTGGTGGGAGGACAGCAAGACTGGGATGGGGAGTTTAAAGAGGTGAGATGAGAAGCCTGAAATGTGGAGACTGGGACTAGGATGAGGAACCTGGGATGGGAAAAAGAGATAGGACTTGCACAGATTGGAGGGACCGTAGCAGAAGTCATCAAGCTAGCGGAGAACAGGCAAATATCTGTGAAACACATTGTTAAAGTGTCCATCCCTCTCTAGTGCTGGGTCTCAATGAGGAAGGCAACCTATTGCTGCTATCAGTTACTCCATTAATGCAAGTGTCAGAGGTCTGTGCAGTGGATCTCATGGTTGCTTATGAACCAAGTGCGTGTCAGTATGATACCATATCATGGAATTTCTGGTTATTTGAGTTTTCTATTTTAAAAATCTAGGCAATTACACACACATCTCCTACTTCAATTACATGATCACATACTATTTTTTTCCACAGGACCCCCTGCTCTCATACGATTCACAGAAAGGACCTGCTCTGGGGATGGATCAGTGTTGCACAGCAAATGAGGCTATTCTCTGTAGGAACTCCTGCCTCATTTGTTGCAGAAGTTGGAAGGTGTGTAATGTATTAGATAGGGATTGTAGGAAGGGAAAGTATGGTTGCATGGTTAAGGCACTTGAATGCTGCTCTGGAGAGCTGGAGTCTCTTTGCCTCTACAACGGAGTTCCTATGTGTTGCTGTGTAAGACGCTTAGATGAAACTTTTCACAGGTAGTCACTAAATGTGCATTCCTCATTTTCTGGGTGCCTGACTTGAGACCCTGAATTGAAGAGCTGACGGCTCGCAGCTGCAACTGAAAGAATATGTAAAGTGCTAATATAATGCCAAGTGCTCTGGGGAAAAAAAAAAGTCCTAGCTGTTAACCCAAAATTAGTGGAGTTTCTTAACTTAATCTCTGTGCCTCAGTTTCCCATCTGTACAAAGGGGATAACAGTGAAAATAAATTTGTTTATATTCGTGAAGTACTTGGACACTATTGTGATGAGCGCTATCGAAAAGCCCAGCAGGAAATGGTTTGAACAGTATGCAGCCGGGGTGCCACCAAAATTTTCCTAAGAAGGGGACCCAGGTAGCATGTGCTACATTCCCAAGTGTCCTCATTGGAGGGCTCTGCTTTATGCAGGTGTTGCATTCTGAGAGACGTATAGGCGTGTCTGGGGCTCCCCCCTTTGCATTGCCACATGTAATGTCCTTGGCTGAACCCTCAACTCTTTTGCCAGAGCAGATCTGGAAGTGGAAGAGGTGGGGGAAGTACATGAGAAGATGCCTGTCTGGGGTTCTGAGAAGTCGAGAGCTGGGTGTGGCCAGTCCCGGGGCTGGAGTCACAGGAGGACCCTTGACTCCAGCTCCAAGCAGCACTGGTGGCTGGCAGCTTCAATTGGCACTTCTTCCCTGTCTCTGTGGGCCAGGTCTGGCTGAGAAGAGACTGGACGAGGCTCTCCCTCCCACCGTTTCCTTCTCACTGACGAGACTGGCAATCTATGGCCAAAGGAGAGGGGCCTGGACCTTCCCCTTCACTGAGTCCCTGATGTGTGTGTATCATATCAGGCCTGGGACCACACAACGAACAAAGAGAAAACAAAACGTTGAATTAAGTGAGCTCTGTCAATCCTGTGTGCTGAATGAGGCAAAGGTCCCCAAGACAAAGTAGTGTATGATCATGTAATTAAAGATTGGATCATAAAGCATACCCACAAGCAGGCTGAATGATGGAATTAAGGGTAGTCTGTGTAGCCTTCATTTCCTAGCTTCTTGCGCACTTGACTTCAGAACTTAATAATGTCCTTTTAATGTAATTTTTGTGTGTAATTATATGAAATGTAATTAATTGATTAACTGTGCGTGATTTGTATCTAATGTATTAAGCCCTATTCAGCCAAGCACTTAAGCACAGTCTTGAATTTAAGCATGTGAATAACCTCTTTGCTATCAGAAAAATGCTTAATCACCTGCTTAAGTAGGGTGAGAATTGAGTACATGCTTAAGTTTAAGTGCACATGGAACACTGACAGATCCTGCGTCGTCGTCAGGCAGGATGGAACCTGGGACCTCTGGAGCTTAGAGCATGAGCCTCGACCGCATGAGCTAAAAGTGAACCGGCTGTTAGCTAAGGCTGCAGAGCAGACTCATTTTCTCTGTCTCTTTAAGTGGTCTCAGTGCCACCAGATGGGACAGAACACCACACCCAGAACCTGTGTGGGTTACACACACTTAAGTGCTTTGTGTATTCTGCAGGGCAATGTCTGCTCACACATACACTGGTGTTACTAGAGCAGGGTTGGGTCCTATTTTTACGTTTTTTATTCTATAAAGTATTGAATCCCTTGTACATAGTGTGCTTTTAGCTGGGGCAGTGAATGAGACCAAGGGGAACATACAGTTGGAATAATTTCATCTCTCGTGTTTCTTCTACTTTATACTATCTAACTCTGAAGTACCTTCCTCCATTTTTCCCAGCCTGGGGATGGGTTGTGTGGCTTTTAAAATGGTTATCTACTGCACTGAGAGAGAAAGAGAGAGTTTAGCATGCTCACTAAGGCTCAGTTAAGTGCCTCATTCCATCACCACACTGTACACAGCATACAACCTCCATGAGGTAATTATCCATGGATTGGAAAGCAATGTGAATATGGGCACAGTTGGTCAATAATACGCTGTGCTTACCTTTTTTCTTTTTAAATCAATTTTAGTTGTTTTGGCTCTCTTTCTGCCCATAAAAGAGAGTGAACTGATTCTGCTTGGATAGATTTCTGGGTACAGAAAATGAGTGAGTGAAATATGGGAAAGTACTTACTGTTTTACCAGAAATATTTATAAATAGCACCTCTTTCCCTGGGCTGGCAGGATATTAAAGCACTATGGAAGAAACATGTATGGCTTCGGAAGGGGAGAAATATGGAGAATGATAGGGAAAATCCTATCTCCTCTACCAAATGGAAGGACTCCATATAAAGCCACGATCAGAACTTCCCACTGAGGGTAAAGGTAACCCCCGTCAGACCACCCACATTAAGTCCCACTTTAGCCCTTTTCGGAATGTCCTCCAAGTTAGATGGGATCTCATAGGACCCCTTGGAAGAGAAGACTGAAGAGAATGTGTTACCATTTTTGTGTCATCATTTAAGATACCCATTGTTAGTCTCTAAGGTGCCACAAGTACTCCTATTGTTTTAACAGGGGTCCCAAGCTGTCAATCAAATGAGATCCCCAGGACTAGAACCCGTTTACTATAACAATGCTGTCATTACCTGGATTAGGACATGATATATGTACACAGAGACCCAAACTCTTCCTACACTGCTAGGCCTTGAAAGTAATTTTCTCTATATGTTCTTAGATTTGAACTATAATGCGTAGGATGCATTAGTTATCTTCGTGCTAATAATATGCAGTGAGGAAAACCATCACATTTTCAAGAGGGATATGGAACAGTGTGCATACACTTGTGTGTGAACTCAGCTCAGGCCCGTGCAACCCCCAGTGCAAATACAAGCTGGTTTGCAAACACACACACACACGGAGCTATGCAAGGATGTAAATCCCTGGTTTGCATGTGCACTTTTGAATAACCTGCTTTGCAAATTTGGGGCTAAATCTACTTTATATTTTAAGATTTTGCTTTTGAGGGCTGGGACATCTCTTCGTTCTCTACTTGTACAGCACCTAGCACCCTGGGGCACTGGTCCATGACAAAAGGCTCACAGGTGCTACAGTAATAGAAACAAACAACAATAAGTGTGACAGAGCTCTGCGTTATTTGTTTGCAGCAGGGCCCATGCTGTGCTGGAGGATTTCTAGACAGGAGTCTCATACCATGCTGTGGGAAAACATAAAAGGATGACATCACTATGTCTCCCACTCTAGAAATGGGAATGCTGGGGTTCCCAAGGTAATTTGTGCTAAAACTGGTACATACCTGGCACCCTGATTCAGGAAAATATCCCTGTTCAGGACAATACTTAGGCAGCTGCCTAACTTTAAGTATCTGCTTTAGTCCTTAAGGACATGGTTAAGTACCATTCTGAATTTGTCCTTGCTGTGCTCCAACTCTCAGAAGTGGTGGAAGGACATGGTGTGGGAAGAACTAAGGCTACTTTAAACGCCTCCATGAAAAGAGTAGTGAAGTCGAACATTAAAGATCTCCTCCCTGATGATAACGCACAAGAAAAGGTGGTGAGATTAGGACATCCCAGTCATTCAAAGAAGCAGAGTCTAGCGTGATGTCAGAGACTACGCTAGTCTGCTCATGCTGCTGTCGATAACAGAGTTTTAGATAACCAGTGAGCATTTACGTACAATAAGAGATAGTTAAAAGAACAGGAGTACTTGTGGCGCCTTAGAGACTAACCAATTTATTTGAGCATACGCTTTCGTGGGCTACAGCCCACTTCATCGGATGCATAGAATGGAACATGTAGTAAGAAGATATATATACATACAGAGATCAAGTAGAAGTAGCCATACCAACTTTAAGAGGCTAATTAATTAAGATGAGCTATTATCAGCAGGAGAAAAAAAACTTTTGTAGTGATAATCAAGATGGCCCATTTTAGACAGTTGACAAGAAGGCATGAGGATAATTAACATGGGGAAATTGTTACAACTATTGAATCTATTTCCTGGTATGTAAAAAGTATTTTCTTTCTGCATTAAGTACATACATTTCCTAGTCCAGGGTCTCATACACTGGCTCTTTACACTTTTTCCAGCAGACTTAGTTATTATAGATAAGAATAAACCTCTCTGTCATCAAGCCCTGCAATCATGTGAATCTAGCTTTTTAAGTATATAAAAAACAAAAACTCACAACCAAGTAAGGATACAGCCTAATATCAACATGGTGTTGTAAACAGGCCATTGAGTTCAACTAAGAATATAAAAGGATCAGAGAGGTAACCCCTTGCATTTCCCTTTGTGTTTAAACAAAGAATATTCTTCTGGTGACAAAGAAATTTCAGTTACTTTCCAGTGAAACCCCACCCACAAGTAAAAATAATCTCTATTAGTAGAATGCATTAATTTCTCAATTTGTCTTAATTCACATTAAATATACAAGTGCCTCAGATGAGTACATCATCTTTTAAGTTCAGGATTTACAGTAGGTCACTGAGTACACTAGCTTACAGCAAGCAGAAAGTATTTCAGCTGGCACTGAACTAATTGCCAACTGAGGAAGAGAAAGACGTAAAAGAAATTTATTAGCTGCCTAGCAGATTTTACGTTCAATTTTCTCTTGCCACTTTCACATCAAGTGCATGTACCTGCATGATTCCAGCTGCAATCAGATCCCTGCCTGACTCAACTGCTGTGATGCTCAAAACTGAGCCTCCCTGGGGTACAGGGAGCTGGTGTGTAGTGCCCCATGTACAACACACCAAATGGAAACCAGTGGATCTAGTCCAGGCAATGGCAGATGAATGAAGAGGGGTGTGTGTGTGTAAGAATGTGTGTGTTGTACATGGGGCACTACACACCAGCTCCCCCTGGCAGTTTCTGAAACCAGCCATAGCTTGTCAGCTCCCAGAAGGTGTTCTTTATCCAAACTAATCTATATCAGGAGGCCGGAGCACAGATGGGTATCAGCAAACCCTGCAGAAAGTCCAGATTTTTTTCCCTGTAATTTTACAATGTAAAATAAATAAATAAAACCCAAACATTTGAAATACATACACACTACCTGAGAACATGGAAGTGTAGAATTGAGAAAGGCACCCCAAATAACCTTAACTGTGTCCTTGGATCCCCACCACCATGTGCACCCACCATGTAAGAGAAAGGACAGGGAGGCTGGTCTTGTGCTTATAGCACTATATGGGACTCAGGATACCAGGGTCATTTCCTGGCCCTGCCGCAGACTCCCTGTGTAACCTTGGAGAAGGCAATTAAGGCCATATTTACAAAGGCATTTAGACACCTAAAGATGAAAATAGGTGCCCAGTAGAATTTAGAAAAGCAGGCTAGACACCAAACTCCCGTTGAAAGCCAATTAAGGTAAATCCCACTGCCTGAATCTTTAAGCACTTAAACAGAGTTGGAAATCTGGTCCTAAATCCCTTTGTAACTCAGTTGCCTATCTGTAAAATGGGGATGATACTTCCCTACTATACGGGGAGGGAGTGACTATAAAATCATTACTGTCTGTGAGACTTTCAGGTGATAAGTCAGTGGGAGCGGAACCAGGTACTCACTGTGTAACTGGTACTCACTGCATATAGGAAACTGAAGACTAGAACGGGTAGGTGTTTCAGCCACCTGGACTAAGATACATCCAGTACTTTGTAGGAGACTTGCACATGCTCACACAAACGAGAACTTGTTCAAAACAAATAGGGTTAAAAAAAAAAAATCTTTTAACCTGGCCATGCAAGCACATGCAGAGGAGACACATATCTTGCAAAGGACATGCCACATGCTGTTGTATTCATGACTCATTATTTCCACTGAAGCTTGAGGAAAATCACACCAGATACTGTGATGAAGAGGAAAATTAATTTGTGTCACTATAGCAAGTCCTTTTTACATTGCAAAGAAGAAGTCTGAGTCTGATATTTCGTAGCATCACAAGTTAAAACAAGATATTGATCTTAAATGACATATAATTTGGGGCCTGGGGAGGAAGGACAACTAATGAATATATCCTGTAGAATAAATTATTTTAATGGACTCGAAAGCAACAAAATTGGACTTACTATGTTTGATACACATTTTATTAAATTCTTTGGTAGATAAGCACAGTCCAGTTGACTGGCAGGATGATAGGACCAAACAGTAATGTCTTATCTGTTAAAAACGATTTCCCAGAAACCAGTTTAAGGATGGTTTTTGGTTTGTTTCTGTTGGCAAGGCTGGATTTCTCTCCCCCGTTCTTTGGTTTGGCTGGGATTGTTTTTAAATATAATGGAATTTTAATTGCTTGTGAAGCCTGTGTGTGTCCAACAACACGATCCTTAGTCAGGTAACATCCTTGTTGCCTTCTTTGGTATTTACGTTTGCAACACTCTCATCGACATCAATGGGTACATTGCCAAAGTAAGTTCTGCAGGACTCAACCTTGACTGGACAAGATCAGCCAGCTGTCCCATTTTACAGTAGAAGGGGCATAACAACAGCTTTGCTTTTATGTCGTCTCCATCGCTGGTAGAAGGATTCAAGCATCCTGCCTGAACCAGCACTTAAGAACCCTGAAGAAAAAAAAATTCCACTGTGTACCAACTTAACATGCTATTGGCCACTTGATGTCTGAACCAACTATCATTGAAGCGAATGGCAGTCATGCAGTGGGAGCTGGACTGGACACTTATCAGGTTTTTTAAATATTAACCCATACCACTGGTTAAACAGTTCATATGACATTTTCTAGGTCAACGGGTCTGTTTCTTGCAATCCAGGAAATGGAATCATTGTCTTCCCTCTGGCTTTATTTTGGAAGGGGATGAGGGTTAGATATGGGTTTTTTTTAAAAGAGAGAGTCATCTTGCTGTGTTCCAACTTTTAACTCTCAGAGAACTGTGGTTTCCTGCCAAGCTGCAGCAGCTGGCATCTTTGCCAGTCAAATTTTCATCAGTTAGCCCACAATCCTTTGCACTGGCTGCCAGAGCATGTCAAAGAGACCTTGTGCACTAGCATCTTCAGGATTTAGTTGTGAAGCATGATCCTTTCCAGTGCTTTACGTAGCATATCATAAGAGAAACCATGTCAACAAGTGCAAAGGAAACTGGGGCATGCAAAAGCCAGTAGATCCTGGGTACCATCTCAGACTAGAAGGCAGAAGACTCCTCTAACATACAAGGGGCAAAGGGAGGAGAAATCTTCCTCCAAACACCCACTAAACCCCAAATTTACCCTAGTGTGCATGGGAAAGTTGAATGGGAACGCTCTATGCCAGTTCCCAACAGGGTGGTGTCGAAGGCAGAGGTTATGGAAGTGGCTCCTGGTTTCACTATTAAGCAGATCCAGTAACACCCCATGAAAGCGGCACAGTACATGAAGCCTACAGTGTGCAGTCTGTGCAGCTTACGGCATTTGACTTAAAAGAATCAATTCCAAAAAAATTAATTTGACAACACACACATCCAAATCCTCCTCAGATGCTGTTGTGACATAGCTATACAGCACTAACTCACTAGCGAAATGACAATTCAAAATCACTGCTGAATGTCTTGAGGCTTAAGCAATCACATCATTGGCCAAATACTTTAACTCTTTTGGGAGTTGCAGGGGCCTATTCATCCGTACCAGTCTATCAGGATAGCTTTCCTCGTACATATTATTTTTTAAACATCAGTACTGTTTGGGCAAATTTATTACTACTAGTTATTTGCATTACAGTAGTGCCTAGAGACCCCAGCTGAGAGTGGGGGCCCACTGTGTTAGGCGCTGCACATATACATAGTAAAATAAAAACCTTGCTCCAAATACCTTACAGTCTAAACAGACTGACAGACATAAGGTAGGAGGGGATATAGAGGCACACAAAGAGGAAATGACTCACCCAAGGTCAGAAAGCAGGTCAGTAGCAGAGCCAGGAATGGAGCACAGGTCTCCTGACTCCCAGTCCGATGCCTCTTCCACTAGACCACGTTGCCACCCAATGCAGCACAAAATACATGTAACAGTCACCAAGCTCCTGTTTCCAGTCCTCAGTCAGCAAAAGCACATCTGTTCTGATTCTGCTTTCAGCTTTATGTCAGGGCAGCTGACATGATTCCACTGATGTCAGCGGAGAGGTTCTGTATCTACGTGGTTCTAACACAGCAGAATTTGGCCCAAGGTATGAAAGGGTTATTTTTAGGAATGCTTCCCCCCCCTCCCCCCTTTTCAGTTGAAACCAGGAAAAAGGTAACTAGGAAACAGAATACCCAACAGCCTGAGGTGATGTGCAAGAAGTTCCTTAGCATTCTCTGACTTTTTCCTGGTTCAAACCAGTTTGCCTGGGGATGAGCCAGCTAAGCTGCTGCTTCTCCTGCTTTCCCAGCCTTCCAGCTGAGGATGTGACCTTTGTTAACTCCAGGCTACAACTGGATCCAGCCAACAAAATCCAACACAGGTAGGTACTTGTCCCTCCATTCTCTACAGTCTTCAAGGGCAGAGAAAGAAGGATTTGCTTGTTCCAAAACTGTCCTTGTTGTCTCCCAATCCTTTTTGTAATGATAGAACATTGCCAATAGCTGATCGAGAGCTGCAGTGACTTCTTGGAAATCTCACACTGCCTTGTGCTTGCTCTGCTCATTTTGGAAGAACTAGCTTTCTCACTCTCCTGAGGGGCTGTGGAGACAACTTGGGAGCTTCAGGCAAGGTAGTTTATCACCAGTGTAGTATTCCCAGTAAGCCAGTTGTTTATCTGTCGTGGCTGGGCATCAGGGCATTTGCCTGTAGAAGATGGATGTGTCCCGATGTAAAAAACAAAACAACAACCCTTCAGAGCTGCAGCAATTTGGGCAAACGCAATGTAAGGGATTGGAAGAAAGGGAAGAAGACACTTAAGTCATCTAGTCTGTCTCCCATATACACATTACGGGAGATATGAAAAGACATGGTGGGAAGTGCACTCAACGACATTAAAAAGGCCATCCTCCTCTCTAGATTTTTACTGGATCTTTTTCACATCTGGAGCAAAAATGCCACATACAAAATGTGCTGTATATGCACAGGCAGTGGACTGCAGTACACAACAATGTATCTGAATCTCTCTCTCTCTTTCAGAGTTCATTCACTAACAGGACTAAAGTTCGAGGCTTTACAGATTCAGTGATGGCAGGACTTCCCCTGACTGAATTGGCCGGTTTCCACTGAGTTATACCTGATTTGCACTGACCTGAGAGACAGGAGAGTCAGGCCTAGCATCTTCAAGTTTGGAATTTGCATCTAGCCTACAGAAGCCACAGCTTGAGTGTAGAATAGATACAGATTGCTCTATTGTAAGGAGAAGCAACAAGAGGATGTTATTATTTCTTATGGGCCAGATTCTGGTATCCTTACTCACACGGAGTAGAATCTTACTCCACAAGTAGCCCTACTAACTTCAGTGAAACACATCTGGTGTAAGGTACAAAAGAGCCCGAGTAGCACCTAGAGAACCCACTGAGGATCAGGGCTCCACCCTTACGATTTATGGATTGAGACTGATGTGTGCCAGTGTTCTTTGCTTAATCCATTTAAGTTCTTTATGTGCAGCTCCATGGAGGTACTATTTCTGGGTTTCTGTATCAACACGTAACAAAAACAGCTGCTGCTCTGAAGACATGTAGACCCTGACAATACATGTAAACCTAGCTTTACGTTAGGATTACAGAATATAGGAAATGCAGGCTCAAGGAGCAGAACACACGAGCTTTGGGTCACACTGTCTCTCTGTTCTGGGGAACTACAATATATCCAGATATCAGTAGCTCAAAACTATGGATGTCTTTAAGAGACCGTACTCAAAATATATACACTGAGA
Source organism: Gopherus flavomarginatus (assembly GCF_025201925.1). Taxonomy (NCBI): domain Eukaryota; kingdom Metazoa; phylum Chordata; order Testudines; family Testudinidae; genus Gopherus; species Gopherus flavomarginatus. The sequence goes on along the minus strand of NC_066626.1, from coordinate 14,976,562 downwards.
GGAACTGACTTTGAGTTATTGTGGCAAGAGATGAATTAACATCTGACTAAACCCTACAAGGTATCAGGACACACCGCCCACAGTAACTTGATTAGCATTTAATAGCATACGATACTGATCAGGACCTGGCATATCATTGAGTGATCACTTTACATGATTTAACTCCACTTTACTTCATGAGGTAACCTATGGAGTTGTGCTTTTGGTAAAAACCCAGTGGGGTGGACGGACAAAAAAGTGCTTTGTGGCTTATATTTAACTGTACTTAAAAAGTGACAGAGTCCTGTGGCACCTTATGGACTAACAAACATATTGGAGCATAAGCTTTCGTGGGTGAATACCTCCTTTGTCAGATGCATGATGGTATGGGTATTCACCCATGAAAGCATATGCGCAATACGCCTGTTAGTCTATAAGGTGCCACAGGACTCTTTGTCGCTTTTTACAGATCCAGACTAACACTGCTAACCCTCTGATACTGTATTTAAAAAGGCACCTACCCCAAACCACAGTGTTTTCCATTATCGGTCTAATCAATCATTTTCTCTCATTATTTGTATTCGAGGAGCACCAAGAGGGTTTATTTGAGATTGGGGCCCCATTATTATAGGCACTATAAAAAACACAGGAAGAGAGACAGAGAAACATCCTGCCCAAGGAATTTACAATCTAGACAGACAAGGCAGACAAAGGGAGAGGGACTGGCATATGACAAAAATAAAGTGGCTGACATGATAATAGGCATTAGAGATTTTAGCTCCATTACCCCCCTCACCCTCTTCCAAAAGGCTAGCAAAATATGAAGGTTGAAGGAGAAGGAAACAATCAAAATATATTCAATTTTTATACAAAATATATCTATAATGAATGTTTATATATAAAACGTAAATAAGCACACATCAATACCTGATCCTAGATAGAGGCTTCCAGGCATTACAATGATATAAACAAACAGTTTCTCAGCCTAATCATTACAGCTTTATCATCTCCACTCTCCACCCCTATGGCAGCTATACCACTGAAGCTTGCGCAATAAATGTTCCGTGTGAAATTATGTCACCCCCTAGTGGCAGTCTCATGCAACTACAACTGCCTGCTACTCTAACTGAGAACTTTTGTGTGAGGAAGTAACGGAAGCCAGTGGTTTTGGTGTCTTGGTTTACCCCGGCTGATGACCATGGCATCTGCATGGTGTATGTATACTGCCACATTTCATTACACTTCGTTGAAGCTAATGCTACAGTATGGCTCTTGCAAGATAGCGATATTAGAAAGATTTTCACAGTATCCCAGTTCCATGAAAGTTTTCATGTATACATTCTTCTAATCAATATATATTTTTTTTAACACATGAAAAGTTTTCCAGCCATCAGTCTTAACCTGTTTTCTCCTTCATCATAGTCATTTCATCACCACATCACAGTTTGCTACTCATGGAGAGAGTTCCAGTGCAGAAGGCCATAGACTATCCTGCAGTAATGGCTTGGACAATGTATTAGTGGTGTTTTAACTAAAGCCATTGACTATAAAAAATACAGCCCTGCAATCTTGTCCAGAGTTTGGGATAAAGGACCCGAACGTACTGTAATATGTTTGCCCTTAAAGACCTCTGAGTGGGAGGTTTAAGCTAGCAGGTGATACTTTCACTACTTTGCTTTCATATCAGTGTTTTCACATGATCTTGCAGACTTGTGAGTCCTATAATGCAGAAAGCCCTCTCTGGATCTCATAGGCTTTGGGACACACTATGTTAAATTTCTAGAATTCCTTACTAGGATTCCCTTTCACAGATGGTGAGCCCATTTATAGTCCATTAGAGAATTTGCCCTGGTAACTGTCATACAAAATATGTATTGATCCTTGGATTAATTAATACAAATTTAAATTGTAAGGGGGGGAGGGAAGGAGATGAAGAGGGCTGCAAACTGCACTGTTCTTCCAAATCCAGCTGCACCCTTCCAATGCTGGCTGTAATCATGCCAGAGACATATCCCCCCAGTTTGCTGTGGTAAAAACAAAACCTTTTGTTTCCCCATTTCCATGAGGAGAAAGAACTATGTAGAGAGACATACACAGAAGAAAAGAAAGTTCACAGGAAGTCCTGGTAATACATCACCTCAGCCTCACAATGACATACTTTTATGCAATCCTTTGCAAAATCAAAGGACTCCTGTCAGCAGTCACTGTATAAACAAGGAAATAAAATTATACATCATAAGAGGAATTATGTGGGTGGAGAAATTCATGGGAAAGGCCAGACGGGGCCCAATATGATCATCTAATCCGACCTCCTGCATAACACAAGCCAGATAATTTCATGCAGTGATTTCTGTATTAAGTCCAATAATTTGCAGTTATCTTTGTCTATCCCACTGAAGTCCCGATGTGCAGCTCTCTGGATGTACTAGCTCACAGTTTCTATCAGTCCATTTTGCTCCATGATAAATGACAAACGCATTAAGTGCACAGCTCTCCCCAGGGATAGAGCTGGGTATCTTATGGCAATGGCTGCTGTAATCAATCCAGGCTTCATCCAGCAGCGATGTGATTGATCCTACGGTGGGCCCGAAACACAAGGGCACACACTGTTGCACTTGGCTCTCCACTGTGTTGAGTCTTTCTTTCTGTCACTCAAGCTTCCATCTTGGAGATGAAACTCAAGGAAAATAAGGTTTTCCCCTGGTTTTGAGTAAATAGGGTGCTCCTGAAATGTGTCAGATTGACAGTCTGGGGGTATGGCTACATTTGGAATTTCACAGCGCTGCCCCGGCAGCGCTTTGAAGTGTGAGTGTAGTCAGAGCGGCAGCACTGGGAGAGAGCTCTCCCAGCGCTGCACGTAAACCACATCCCTTACGGGTGTAGCGTGCCCTGATTACACTGATGCTTTACAGCGCTGTATCTTGCAGCGCTCAGGAGGGTGTTTTTTCACACCCCAGTTGCAGCGCTGTAAAGTGTGAGTGTAGCCAAGGCCTGGGAAATCGGAGTTATCTGTTTATCCAGAGTACTGCAAAGGCAATGGGTCTGCAGATGACACATACCACAGTGCCTCAACCAGCACTAGAGGAAGCAGCCCTATAGAAAAGGCCTATAAACTTTGATAAAAAAAATAAACTTCTCTAAAAAAATTTTAAAAAACCACCCATAGAAATTAGTCAGGGAATTATATCCTTGCTATCATATTCTATACGGTACTTCAGAAACATGTAAAAAAGAAGTCTTCTTTATTAAATTAAGAGTAATTTCTGTAGAACCTAAGTTCAAGGGAATCCAACTAGTGATATCACTATTAAATACTGCAGGAAGCCCTAGGAATGAGACTGCAGTGCAGTCTCTGTGTTCCATTCATTCCTTGTCCTCCTTCTGCAGAGACTGTCACTAAAGGTGCCAGCCCTGGTTGTGTGTACACCATTAGGTGGTCCAGAGACATCTACACGGAACTGTCACGGAGTGTGGGGGAGTCCGGCCCTGCACCCCTCTTCCTGGGACCCACAGTGACTCTCAGCCAGTCAGTAAAACAGAAGGTTTATTGGACAACAGGAACACAGGTTACAGCAGAGCTTGCAGGCACAGTCAGGACCCCTCCACCGAGTCCTTCTGGGCTTTCAGGGTGCTTGGATCCCAGCTAGGATACCCTGAATTCCGCCCATCCAGCCCCAAGCCCAAACTCCAACTGCTTCCCTCCTGCCACTCCCTTCCTTTTTCCCCTTCCCGGGCAAAGTTGTTGACCTTTCCCCTCCCTTACCTAGCTCAGGTTACAGGCTCTGGCATCGTCCATCTCCTAAAGTCCTCCCCTGCTCTCCCACTCCCCACACAGACAGTCCCTACTGCATCACATCTCTCCCCCCTTCGAGACTGAACTGAGCGGGGTCACTCTGCCCAGTGACCTGGGGAAGTTCAGGGTCCCCTCTCCGGGACAACGCATCCGCTGTCAGGTTGGCACTTCCCTTCACATGGACCACGTCCATGTCATAGTCCTGCAGGAGCAGGCTCCACCTCAGGAGCTTGGCGTTGGCTCCTTTCATCTGGTGCAGCCAGGTCAGGGGAGAGTGGTCGGTATACACGGTGAAGTGTCGCCCAAAGAGATATGGCTCTAGCTTCTTAAGGGCCCACACCATGGCCAGGCATTCCTTCTCGATGGCCGCGTAGCTTTGTTCCCGGGGTAGCAGCTTCTTACTCAGGTACACGATGGGGTGTCTCTCCCCCTTTTCATCCTCCTGCATTAACACCGCCCCCAGTCCCGTGTCTGAGGCATCGGTGAACACCATAAAGGGTTTGTCAAAATCTGGGTTTGCCAGAACTGGGTCGCTAACCAGAGCCTCCTTCAGCGCCCGGAAAGCCTCCTGGCACTGCTCAGTCCAGATCACCTTGTCTGGCTTCCCCTTGTTGCACAGTTCAGTGATGGGGCCGGCTATGGCACTGAAGTGGGGCACGAACCTTCGATAGTACCCCGCCATCCCAATAAAGGCCTGGACCTGCTTTTTGGTTTGGGGAGCAGGCCAGTCTCTGATCACCTCCACCTTGGCTGGTTCCGGCTTCAGGCAGCCGCTCCCCACCCGATGGCCCAGGTAAGATACTTCAGCCATCCCCACCTTGCACTTCTCAGCCTTTACTGTTAACCCAGCCTTTCGGAGTCGGTCCAGGACTTGTTTAACCTGGGACACGTGGTCCTCCCAGGTCTGGCTGAAGACGCAGATGTCGTCAATATACGCCACGGCAAAACTCTCCATCCCCCTCAGTAGCTGATCCACCAGGCGCTGGAAGGTGGCCGGCGCTCCCTTGAGGCCGAAGGGCAGGGTCAAAAACTCATAGAGCCCCAGAGGGGTGATAAAGGCCGATTTCAGCCTGGCATCTGCGTCCAGCGGCACTTGCCAGTAGCCTTTGGTAAGATCCATAGTGGTGAGGTACCGTGCACCTCCCAGCTTGTCTAGGAGCTCGTCAGGCCTGGGCATAGGGTAGGCATCAGATACGGTGATGGCATTGAGCTTTCGATAGTCCACACAGAACCGGATTGACCCATCCTTCTTGGGAACCAGCACTACTGGCGAGGCCCAAGGGCTGGAAGACGGCTGGATCACCCCCAAAGCCAGCATGTCCCTGACCTCTCTTTCAAGATCCTGGGCAGTTTTACCAGTGACCCGAAAAGGGGAGCATCTTATAGGGGGGTGTGACCCGGTCTCCACCCGGTGGACAGTCAAATTAGTGCGTCCAGGCTGGTTGGAAAACAGCTGTCTGTACAGATGCAGCACCCCCCTGATCTCAGCGTGCTGGCCCGGGGTCAGCTGATCAGAGAGGGGAATCGCCTCCAGGGGGGAACCAGTTTTTGTCCCAGGGAATAGATCCACTAAGGGGTCATCTCCCTGCCCCTCCCAATGTCCACACACGGCCAACACCACATTCCCCCTGTCATAGTATGGTTTCATCATGTTCACATGGTACACCCGACGGTGATGTGCCCGGTTTGACAGCTCCACCACATAGTTTACCTCATTCAGTTGCTTGATAACCTTGAAGGGCCCTTCCCAGGCGGCCTGGAGTTTGTTTCTCCTCACGGGGATGAGAACCATCACCTGATCCCCGGTGGCGAAGGCACGGGCTCGTGCTGTGCGGTCATACCAGACCTTCTGCCTTCTCTGGGCTCGGGCCAGATTCTCCCTGGCCAGGCCCATGAGCTCGGCCAGTCTTTCCCGGAAGGTCAGGACATACTCCACCACTGACTCTCCCTCGGGAGAGGCCTTCCCCTCCCATTCGTCCCTCATCAGGTCTAGGGGCCCCCTCACCCGCCTTCCATACAACAGTTCGAAAGGTGAAAACCCAGTAGATTCCTGGGGTACCTCCCTGTACGCAAACAGCAGGTGAGGTAAGTACTTGTCCCAATCTTGCGGATGCTGGTTCATAAATGTTTTTAGCATCATCTTCAGCGTCCCGTTGAACCTTTCTACCAGCCCGTTGGACTGGGGGTGATACGCTGAGGCCCAGTTGTGCTGGACCCCACATTTCTGCCATAAGGACCGGAGCAGGGCCGACATGAAGTTGGACCCCTGGTCCGTTAAGACCTCCTTGGGGAACCCCACCCGGCTGAAAATTGTCAGCAGCGCATCTGCCACTGTGTCTGCTTCGATAGAGGACAAGGCCACCGCCTCGGGGTAGCGAGTGGCAAAATCCACCACCACCAGGATGTATTTCTTCCCTGACCGGGTCGTCTTGCTGAGAGGTCCCACTATGTCCATGGCCACCTTCTGGAAAGGTTCTTCTATGATGGGTAAAGGCCTCAAAGCTGCTTTCCCCTTGTCCCGGGCCTTCCCCACCCTCTGGCAGGGATCACAGGATTGGCAGTACTGTCGGACATGGGTAAAGACCCCAGGCCAGTAAAAGTTCTGTAGCAGCCTCTGCCTGGTGCGCCGGATTCCCTGGTGCCCTGCGAGAGGGATGTCATGGGCCAGGTACAACAGCTTGTGACGGAACTTCTGGGGAACCACCAGCTGCCTCCTGATCCCCCATGACTCTACTTCCCCTGGGGGAGCCCATTCTCGGTACAGGAACCCCTTCTCCCACAGGAACCTCTCCTTGCAACCTCTCCTCATGGTCTGTACCGCACTAAGGTCAGCCCGGTCCCGGTGCTTCCGCAAGGAGGGATCTTTCTGCAACTCGGCCTGGAACTCAGCAGCTGGGACAGGAATGGGGACCGGCTCTCCCTTGCTGGCTGGGTCTGAGGCCGCAGCCTCTCTGCACCGTGCCCCTGGGCGTTCCCCGCTCCCTGAGTTAGGGTCCTGCACCTCAGGTCGAGTACCTTCCCCGTTTTCGGGGTGCAGTGCCATTTGCCGACTCTGACTACGAGTCACGACCAGGGCACTCTGGGTGTTAGTAGGCCAGTCCTCAAGGTCCCCTCCCATTAACACGTCAGTGGGCAAATATTGGTGTACCCCCACATCCTTGGGGCCCTCCTTGGCCCCCCATTTCAGGTGTACCCTTGCCACGGGTACCTTGAATGGGGTCCCGCCCACGCCCATCAGGGTCAGGTAGGTGTCGGGCACCATCCGATCTGAGGCCACCACCTCGGGCCGGGCCAGCGTCACCTCTGCGCCCGTGTCCCAGTACCCAGTGACCTTCCTCCCATCCACTTCCAGGGAAACAATGCACTCTTTCCGGAGGGGCAGCCCCGCGCCCACCCGGTAAACCAAAAACCCGGAACCGGGAGCATCCATAGGTGGTATGTTGCCAACCCCCCTTTCCTGGGAATGTAGCCCCTCCTCCGATTGGGTTTTTACCCAGTCCACCCTCTGCGGGTTGGGTCTGCTTGGTCTGTCCCTGAGCTTGGGGCACTGGGCCCGTATGTGACCTCGTTGGCCACAGCGATAGCAGCCCATATCTCGTGGGTCCCCTTGAGTGGGTCGGAGGGACCTGCCGCTGGATGTTCCCCTTTTGGGGGGGTTCTCCATAGGCCCCCTTTGGGAGGTCCCATGTTGACTCTCTCTCTGCGTTGAGGCAGGCCTGCTCCTTCGAGACTCCTCCCTGCCATCCCCTGCCCGACTGTCCACAAATTGGTCGGCCAGCTGGCCTGCACGCTGCGGGTTCTCCGGCTTCTGGTCCATCAACCACAGCCTCAGGTCGGACGGGCACTGCTCGTACAGGTGCTCCAGTATGAATAGGTCAAGCAGGTCCTCTTTAGTTTGGGCCCCAGCTGTCCACTTGCGGGCATACCCCTGCGCCCGGTTGACCAGTTGTAGGTATGTAACCTCACGGGTTTTACGCTGGCTCCGGAACTTTTTCCGGTACATCTCAGGAGTCAGCCCAAACTCGCGGAGCAGGGCCTGTTTGAACAGTTCGTAGTCCCCTGCCTCCGCCCCTTTCAGTCGGCTGTACACCTCCACGGCTGTGGAGTCCAGTAAGGGGGTGAGAACTGCGATCCTGTCTGCAGGGTCAACCCTGTGCAGCTCGCAGGCATTCTCAAAGGCCGTCAGAAAGGTGTCTATGTCCTCCCCCTCCTTACGCCGGGGCAGCAAGTGCTTATCAAAGCTCTTTGTAGGCTTGGGTCCCCCCTCACTCACCGCAGCCGGAGCCTCACTGCTCCTCAGCTGGGCCAGGTCCAGCTCATGTTTACGCTGTTTCTCCTTCTCCTCCCGCTCATGTTTACGCTGTTTCTCCTTCTCCTCCTGCTCACGCTGGCGCTGGTTCTCCTCATGTTCACGCTGTTTCGCCTTCTCCTCCAGCTCTCGCCTCTTTAACTCGAGCTCCTCCCGTCTCAGCTCCCTTTCATATTCCAGCCGCATCCACTCCACGGATGCCGAGCGTTGCCGGGAGGATCCCCTGCTGGGGGGTGGGCTTCGCCGGGCAGATCCCCTGCTGGCCGGGGGTGTCACGGTGCCCTCGGTATACACTGGGCTCCTCCCCGCCCTTCCTCTACGCCTAGGAAGGGGGGGTCTCGGGAAGCCCTCGTCCGCCGGCTGACCACTCCCAGCGGGGACAGACACTGGTGCCTGCGCTGCATCTGCTCGGCTGCTTCCCTCAGCGACAGGGCTCCGTTCATTCATGCGGTCTCCCTCCTCCAGCTGGGCAATCAGCTGGTCCTTGGTGCGTCTCCCTGGGTGCAGCCCCCTCTGCTTGCACAGCTCCACCAGGTCACACTTGCGCCGCTTGGCATACATCTTCCTGCTGACCACTCACAGGCCGGGGTGCTCGCCGCTCCCCACGGTTTCCAGGGGACCCCTAGTGCACCAGCCCTTCTTGAGGTCACCACCTCTCTGCCAGGGTCGAGCTGCAGACTCCTCCGCCCCTGGGACCGCTCGCTGCAATCCCCCGGGGGACCCTGTTACTGCAAAGTCCTTCTCACTGGGCACACACTCCCAGGGGTTAACCACCCCTTCGTTTTACTGCTCCCCAGTCACTTACTGCAGGAAGCGCCGTCCACGGGGTGCAGTATATCCCACCGCTGCCACCAGTTGTCACGGAGTGTGGGGGAGTCCGGCCCTGCACCCCTCTTCCTGGGACCCACAGTGACTCTCAGCCAGTCAGTAAAACAGAAGGTTTATTGGACAACAGGAACACAGGTTACAGCAGAGCTTGCAGGCACAGTCAGGACCCCTCCACCGAGTCCTTCTGGGCTTTCAGGGTGCTTGGATCCCAGCTAGGATACCCTGAATTCCGCCCATCCAGCCCCAAGCCCAAACTCCAACTGCTTCCCTCCTGCCACTCCCTTCCTTTTTCCCCTTCCCGGGCAAAGGTGTTGACCTTTCCCCTCCCTTACCTAGCTCAGGTTACAGGCTCTGGCATCGTCCATCTCCTAAAGTCCTCCCCTGCTCTCCCACTCCCCACACAGACAGTCCCTACTGCATCACAGGAACACATCATGGGACACCATCAGTATCAGGTTGAGTAATCAAGAACGCCGGCCAGGGAAATAACCCTCTTCCTTCCTTCCCTGATGAATCAAGGGATGCATCCCACCCATGCACTTATTCACTACACCAATACTGATATCCTATGGTTGGCGTACCCGAGACCACATATCCACTGACCTTTTAAAAACTCACCCCCCCCCCCCCACATCTGGTTCTATGCTGGTTATGTACTATGTATGTATCCTGTGAACCTTGTAACTGATACTTGTAATCCCTCATAACTCAAGCCTGACTCCAGATGTACAGTATCTTCCCTCTTAACTTGTGTAAATTTGATTTTAAACATTAGCTTTAAAAGTTTTTTTTAGATCTACTGGGAACTGTACTCAGATCATCGACCCATTTCTACAGGCCACCCTACAGCCATGGTATGTGTGGTAATGAGTTTTGGTCACTACCAGACTTCAGCCAGATTCTAACTGGAGGAGGTCTCAAGATGAAAGGCTCCATATGCCAATACCAATTCCATAAAGGCCTCCAATCCATGCGAAAAATGTTGGTAGGTTAAGGACGGGAAGTCAGTTTAGCCCCTAAAGGAACAGTAGTCAAACTGACCTGCAAATTGCTCCTTCCTGCAACAAAACTGTGAAGAGAGAGCTCCTCTCTGCCACATTTTTTTTGAAACACAGACTGGTTAGTTGAAAATAACAAGGATTGCTCTCTGGTTTAGTGAGAATTCCAATGGGCACGATCATCAATAGGTTTGAGATTTTTCATTGTTGCCTGAATGAATGGAGTTAGAAGAGAGATTTGTACTCCCTGCAATAGGTAATTAACTACCATTATTCTTCTCAGGAAGGCCAAGGTGTGGCCCTTATCAACATGTTTGGAGGTGTCTTGTTTCTCCAGACTTTTTCCAACAGGAGCAAAGGTGTTAATAAGGTAAACTGCAAATGAAGCAAGGAACAATGTGGGATCGTCAAGATTCCCACACGTGAATGTTCCATATTCAAGGACATGTGCTGAACAATCCGTGCATACAGTACAACTAGAAAGAAATGAGAGAAACTGAAAAGTTGAGACTAGATTTATCTGTACAAGGGAAGCTTGGGCAGGACCAACCGGCCTTTGTTATGGACATCTCTTAATCCAGAATTGTATGCGATAAAGATCAGACAGATGGAAAGCACAGAATCAGCATGCACTATATAGAACAGCTATGGTACATCTAACGATACACAGCCAATTGTTAAGAATATATAGCATTTTTATCCTGTAGCCTTTTATGCATTCAAAGAGCTGGACAGGAAAGGACTAATTACGGTAATTATCCTGACAGCAACCTTGGGAGGCAGATGGGTAAGAGGAAAATAAAACAAAGTTGAAGCAACTTGCTCAAGTCTACCCAGTGAGTCAGTGGAAAAGCCAGAATTAGAATTCAGGACTGCCAGACTCCCAGCCCAGTGCATTATTTCAGAGTGCACTGCTTCTCAGCTCAGCTCTATTCTAGTAGATAAGGCAGATATAGTTAATACTGCACAGATGAAACAGTCCTAATGAAAATGACTCAAGGATTCAAAGGCTTTCTCTGATTTTAAATAAACCACATGGGAACAGTGGAGGTTGACTACATCTGAAAGTGAGTAGGCAAAGGTGTAAGATTGTGTTCAGACTGGAGTTAATATGCAGCAATATGTACAAGAAAGCGTCTGACTCAAAACAGTGGCTTTCCCCCACAACACCTGAAGAAGCCTTCAGTGTGTGGAACTGGAATCTATTCACTGGAAACAAAACCATGCCAGCAACTTCAACCACTTCTGTTACCATATCGCTATTATGAATTTCAGAAAACCTTCATCAAGGTTACTATTTGCCAGGGTATTCACATAATATAACCCAAGGCTTGGATGCAAGACTAATGCTTCATGGCAATAAAATCTTCAACTCTACCAACATTTTAAAGATTTCTTTTGCCACTGAAAGTATTTGAAGGCAAGGCTGATCATCATAACAAAGGCAGCTTATAGAACGAGATTATCAACTGGTGTTTTAGCTTCACTGATTTTAATGGAGCTATGCTGATTTACAGTTAACCTGTAATCTCTAATGTAGCTACTGATTCCTCCTCTTTGGAAAGATCAAATTTAATTAAAATAGCCATGAGCTCATAGTGAATTTATTATGGAAGAGATACACACAACAGATACAGTATGTTGTCTACACTACTTTTCCCAACAAATACTATTTTATATATATATATATAAATGACAGACCCAGGCCAGTGGGGTGCAGGAGTCTGATAGAGGGCAAATATACTGGTCACTGGGTGAGTAGTTTTCTGTTCCCTGAGTGACCAGAGCAGGGTCTGCACTAGAGTAGTCAGGAACTTGCTAGAACCAAGTAAGGCAGACAGGCTGATTAGAACACCTGCAGCCAATCAAGGCAGGCTAATCAGGGCACCTGGGTTTTAAAAGGAGCTCTCTCCAGTCAGATGGGGAGGAGCGGAAGTGTGTGTGAAGAGCTGGGAGCAAGTGACAAGGAGCTGAGAGTGAGAGGGTGTGCTGCTGGAGGACTGAGGAGTACAAGTGTTATCAGACACCAGGAGGAAGGTCCTGTGGTGAGGATAAAGAAGGTGTTTGGAGGAGGCCTTGGGGAAGTAGCCCAGGGAGGTGTAGCTGTCACACAGCTGTTACAAGAGGCACTATAGACAGCTGCAATCCACAGGGCCCTGGGCTGGAACCCAGAGTAGAGGGCGGGCCCGGCTTCCCCCCAGACCTCCCAACTCCTGATCAGATACAGGAGGAGTTGATCCAGACTGTGGGGGAGATCTGAGGTGAGCGAATCTGCCAATAAGCGCAAGACCCACCAAGGTAGAGGAGAAACTTTGTCACAATACACACACACGCACACACACACACACAGTGAAATTCCAAAGTGGTTTAAGTCTGGTTTTATAACTAAAGTAAAGGTCCATTCTTTCTACCAGTTTAGCAGGATTCAGCATTAAATTAAAATTTAGTAACAAACCAAATGCAGACTTGTATAAACTGATACTTTTTTCCAACTGAAGTCTGAAAATGGAAAGAGACTCTTGGCAGAAAATCCTAGTTTCAGTTTGACTTGGATGAAATCAGAAGTTATTAGAGTCCAAATAAAATAAGAAACAAATCCATCCAGTTGTGTACAAAACTTCAAAATTCAATACAAAACAGATACAAAAGAATAGTTGACAGTGCAAGTCTTTTTTTTAAAAAAAATCTAAGTATTAAAAGAGAGAGAGTGGGAGGTAGATATGGCGTATCTAAGAAACATGGCAGAGTTGAGTCAATATAGTTGAGACTCCTGGATACAGTAAGTAAATACATTGTTCTACACTACACAACTCAGGCTTTTACATTTTACACAATTGTAAAATGTAGGATTTTAACAATAACCCTTACGCTCCAACTTGAAAAAGACTTATACATGTGCCTTAAGCACATGTGGGTAGCTCTCTTGAACTCATTGAGATATCCTGTGTACATAGACTAGGGTTGCCAACTGTCTAATCACACAAACCCAAACACCCTTGCCCTGCCCCCTGCCCCATCCCACCCCACTTACTCCATTCCCCCTCCCTCCATCGCTCACTCTCCCCCACGTTCACTGGGCAGGGGTGTGGGAGGAGTTGTGGGCTCTGGGGCCAAGGGATTCGGAGTGTGGGACGGGGCTCCGGGCTGAGCCTGGAGCAGGGCGTTGGGGTGCAGGAAGCAGTGCAGGGTGCTGGCAGCGCTTTCCTCAGGCGGTGGTGCAGCAGGGCTAAAGCAGGCTTTCTGCCTGCCGTGGCACCGCGCAACTCCTAGAAGCGGCCGGCATGTCCCTGAGGCCCCTGGTGGGGGGGGAGGTGTCTTCCCGTGCTGCCCATGCCCCGAGTGCCAGCTCTGCAGCTCCCATTGGCCAGGAACTGCGGCCAATGGGAGCTGCGGGAGCAGAGCCTTCCTTAGCCCTGCAGTGCCACTGCCCGGGAGCTGCTTGAGGTAAGTGGGGCCAGGTGGCGCCTCACTGCCCCCTCTGTGCACCACCCCTGGAAGCGACCAACACATCCCTGCAGCCCCTCTGGGAGGGGCAGGGGACTCCACACACTTCCCCTGCCTGCAGGCATTGCCCCTGCAGCTCCCATTGGCTGCAATTCCCGGCCAGTGAGTGCTGTGGAGTTGGTGCTCACTGTATGGGCAGAGTGTGGAGATCCCATGTCCCGCCAGGGGCCTCAGGGACGTATCGGCCGCTTCCGGGAGCGGCATAGGGCCAGATCAGGCAGGGAGCCTGCCTTAGCCCTGCTGCTCCACTGAACTTTTAGTGACATCAAATCTCCTCATTTGGCTTCAGCAGCCTCCAGGAGATAGAGCCCAATTCCAGGAGACTCCAGGCGAAACCGGGAGGGTTGGCAACCCTAACTTAGACCCCGATTCAGGAAAGCACTTATGCGTGTGCTTAAGTCATCTCTATTCAGCAAAGCTTTCAAACACTTGCTTAAAGTTACACACATGTTTAAGTGCTGGCTGAATCAGGACCTTACAGTTATGCATGTGTGTAAGTCTTTGCAGAATCAGGGCCTTAATTTGTTCCTATCCAAAGAAATGCAAATGGCTCTGCCCAGGCCTCATTTTGAAAAGGGATCCACTCAACCATGAGTCTATCCACAGACTAAAGTTTGCAGTCTGACTGATACTTGCGTATGTTTCCCCCTGAAAAAAGAGAAATGGTCCATGCCCATCCAAGAGCAGAATTTAGTCCATGTGCTCAACAAGCTGAACACACTAAGAGCCAGATGTCCAAAAGTATCCCTCAGCCTGCAGCTGTCACATCCATTGCTTTCAATGGAAGTTTCCGGATGCTCAAAATGCTGGGAAACCTGTCCCCCTTGTCCGGTGATTAAGTACCATCTATGTGGCGCTTATTGTCAGCCAATCGTTTCTGAGAGAGCTGAAAAAACTGTGGACTTTCAAGGTTAGATTCAAGTTTAAAGGAAAAAGGAGGCTTCGACACATGTGGCATGCCAGTAGGAGTTTCACATATTCGGGCTTTTTGAACCAGTGGCTCTCTCCGTGTTCCTATCAGAGAGCATCACCCTAACTGGATGTTTGGCAGGCTGAGGCACTTGAGGGAACATGCTAACATTTCAGATTAAAACTGGTCATCTCTCAGATTTGTTGACTGTAAAATTTTAATTTCCAGAGGGTTTTTTTTTTTTAAATTATATTTTTTTTAAAATGCTCTCTCAAGGGTTAGGAACTCTCTGCCTCACAACCCCAGCAGAGCTGAATTCTCACTGGGTTCATAAAATGGGACGATTGTGACACACAGAAAGCTCCTTGAGAATGCTGAATGTCATCTAAGGAGAAGCTGTCATGTTAATTTCTTTTCTAAAAATTCCACCCAGCAACTTTGTCATTAATTTCCACCTTGAGTGCCTCCATCTCATTTCTGTTCCTTGTGAGTGGCGGGGAGCTAAGAGTTAACATTGTGCATTCAGAACAGAAAACACAGATCTGAGACAAAGCTATATGCATCCAACCCATTCCTTAACAAACTTGTTGCTAGTCCTGTCTGCACCATCCCAGGTCTCCCAGGTTTCACTGGCTTCTAGCCAAAAGTGTCATTTTACTCTCATAATGAAGAGGGGCAGAGGGTTATTTTTTCTCCCAACCCCTCCCCATATTACATCCATCCCTGCAGCGCAAACTTCTTGTTTTTCCACATTTTCTAGCAGTCGAAAACCCTCCCAAGGGCATATCCGCAAGGATCTCCTGAGATGGAGGAGTTCTCAGCTTACAGCTTGTACCTACAATGCTGTACTTAGCTCATTAAATTCCCAGTAAAGTTACACACAAAAACTCCTTCAAAGCCTTTACCCTCACTCTTTGCTTTATGAGTCGAGTTACACGTTATTTAAAAATCTTTAGAAATTGTGTCTGGAGTAGCGAATCACTTATTCTGAGGTTTTAAAGTGATAAACACAGTATAAATAATTTCCTCCCAATCTACTGTATACTAAACAACGAAATTCAGTCCCACCTTAAAATTTCCGCCCGAAGAGTGAAGTCTGTAAACTCAATATGTTGTAGGCAATACAGTAAAAAAAAGGGAAGGCTGCTTTATTATTTGTTAAGCACTGACAGTATATTTGACAGTATACAGGAGAAAGCAAAATATGGTCCTGTCCTGTAATATACAATTAAACAGGCAAAGTTCAGACACCAAAACGCACTAGGGAGCAAATGTTTTCATTATAAACTAAAATGTAACCCCGGAGGCTGGTGCTAATTTAGGGTGAGATTCTTACTGCTTACCTACATTGCGGAGCTCCGTACTCCATTAGCACTCCCACTGACGGGAGTGAGCTTTTTGAGCAGTAAGGTACATGGGAGGCAAGTTTGTAGAAATTCTGGTGGTGCCCAGAACCCATCCCCCGAACTCCACCCCCTCAAACTCCACCTCCACCTGTCTAAGGCTCTGAGCGGGGTTTCAGGGGGGAGGTCTGAGGTGCAGGTCCTGGGCTGGGGATTAGGGTGCAGGCTTTGGGAAGGAGTTTGGGTGCTGGGTGCAGGCTCCAGGCTGGGGCAGGGGGTGGGTGTGCAGGAATGGGTGAGGTCTGCAGGCTTTGAGATGGAGTTTGGGTGCAGGCTCTGGGCTGGTGGTGGGGGTGTAGGAAGGGGTGAGGGGTGCAGGCTCTGGGAGGGAGTTTGGGTGCTGAGTGCAGGCTCTGGGCTGGGGCAGGGGTGGGTGTGCAGGAGGGGGTGAGGGGTGCAGGCTTTGGGACAGAGTTTGGGTGCAGGCTTGGCTGGGGGTGGGGGTGTAGAAAGGGGGAGGTGGTGCACGCTGGGGCAGAGGATCAGGCTGCAGGGGAATGAGGGTTGGGGCTGAGGATGAGAGGTTCTTGCTGCGGGGGGAGCTCAGGGCTGGGGCAGAAGCTTAGGGTGCAGGGGGATGAGGGCTCTGGCTGGGGATGAGGGGTTCATGATGCAGGAGGGATGAGGGCTCTGGCTGGGGCACAGGATCAGGGTGGAGGGGGATGAGGGCTCTGGCTGGGAATGAGGGGTTCATGATGCAGGAGGGATGAGGGCTCTGGCTGGGGCAGAGGATCAGGGTGGAGGGGGATGAGGGCTCTGGCTGGGAATGAGGGGTTTGGGGCATTGGAGAGGCTCAGGGCTAGGGCAGAAGAGCAGGGTAAGGGCAGCCTGCCTTGCCATTAGCGGATGGCAGGCGCTAGGACCCTAGGGCAGCAGACAGCAGTTGTGCCGGGAGCTGTTCTCTGGCAGCATGAGCAGGCAGGGATGGGGGGGAGGGGATGCAGGGGGAGGGGTGGAAGGCGGAGGCCAGGACCCGCTCCAGGCAGGGACAGGGCGGTGGGGGGAGACCCGCCGGGGCTGGGACCCGATCCAGGCAGGGCCGGGGGAGAGACCCAGCTCCAAATATTGCTGGAGCAGGGTCCCCAGCCCTGAATATTCCTGGAGCCTGGGCACCTCGAGCCCATATAACCTGCCGCCTATGGTAAGGTACTACTCAGCACAAGCAAGAAATATACAATCCACCCCATGAGAGCATTACCACCAATCTGGGTTAGTATTTGTGAGCATTGCAGAATGCTCAGAATGCCGTTATACCCTGAAGAGTGACAAAATAGCACTGGGTGATTCTACGTTGGTTGTTCCTTCCCAGAGGGCTTCTGCAGCAAAAGTACTCAGCTCACACATAAAATGTTCCTTACTTCAGGGCCTAGAAGCCTATCCTAGGATGGGAGATTCAAACCGGACTGTCTCTGGCATATGGAGCACCTTCAGTAATAACTATGCGGCAGCTGGAACTTAAACAATATATTGTCGATGGTGCACAGAGAAGAAAATAATGTACACATTTCTAATGCTTAAGTTCACTCAAGCATCTATAGCTACATTGGCTCTGATAATACTCTACCAAAGTAAAAAGCTCTCTTTTTTTATGAGTAACGTGAGTAGGGCTCAGATAGCACTCGGAGCAGACTGTTAAGTAAGAAGGGCTTATTTCTACAGTCACTTTTTCTGACGTAACTGCACTTGAAGAACAACACATCCGTCGTTTCCTACTGCCATGGTCTTCGGACAGGACAAGCTTGTCCTGAGTTTACTTTGTTTTTAGATGGCAGCGTTGATAAGGTCACACCTTAAAACAGCCACCTACAGTAGAACAGATGGGAACAGAGCTGGCAGTGTATTTGGATAATAGCATTTTAAAAGAAGGAAATCAGAATTCATTTGCATATATAAATAGGTTTATAGTTTCAAGGCATTTGTGCTTATAGACCACGCCCACCCCCGCTAGAAAGATTTCTGCTGCAGCGCAGGCAGCAACATCGGAAAGTGCAGAGGCAAATAACCCGCTAACGCAGGCAAAACCCTCTTGCAACTCCCCCTCCCTGACAAAATGAGACCCGCTCGCTCCCAGGTGCCAACTCCTCCAATCCAAAGAGAGCTGCCCCACACTGAACTGTGGAAGCCACCCAGATGCCTATGCCCAACCAACTCCCACAAGTGTCAAAAACCAGTTTACACTGCAGCCTTCCTTTCCCCCAAAGGGCCCAATCACCCGCCTAACGCAGCCTTGTGGCTGTTTGCACTCTCAGCAGCTCCTCCAAAAATCTTGTCTTCCCCCATCACTTCAACAGCTCCCTAAAGAGTCAAAGCCTCTTATTCCTTTTACTTCTGACATCTTCCATACAACCCAACTTGGTTATGATTAATAAGAAGGCAACAATGTGGCAGATAGACTACTGGATAAAAACTAAGGGTGAGGTAATGGTGACCTAATTTCCTAAAGCGGCTGTCTGCTAGCCACAATTTTAAGGTTTCAGAAACTTTGGCTCACGATCAAGCTTGCTCTAAAATGCTCTCTCTGCAAACCAGAAA
This sequence comes from Gopherus flavomarginatus, assembly GCF_025201925.1. NCBI lineage: Eukaryota > Metazoa > Chordata > Testudines > Testudinidae > Gopherus > Gopherus flavomarginatus. Next base: position 14,958,306 of record NC_066626.1, on the reverse strand, counting down.
ATAGGCCTAGTACGCTGTTTTGGATGGTATCATCCACAAAACCAAGGAATGTCATGATCTTACATCCCTCCCGAGTAGCAGACCAAAAGTCATTTCGTCCATGTCAACCACAGCACTTGAAAAAGAGAGCGTTTCACATTAAAAGTGTCTTCTCAGCTCTAACTCTTGCATCTCAAGTGTGATGCTATGCTTCAAATTACCCCTGCAACACAATCACTACATGATGACTTTCATCTTTAGTGCACTACATTAAACAAACACCCATTTTACTTATTTCCCCACCCCCCCGAACAGGTTCAACAATTAAACTATAAAGTTAGTAACAAGCATGTTTAAAATCCATTGTGGGGAGAAAGTTTTGGAAACTGCAGTCTCTGAAGAGCGATGTGCTTGGAGAACTGTGGAAAATCAGTTTGATCAAGGCACAAGGAGTCATGCTTAACTAACTTTCTGGAATTCTTGGAGGATATTACTGCCATGAGAGATAAAGGAAATCCAGGGGATGTTGTGGACTTAGATTTTAAAGAAAAGCATTGCTCAAGAGTCTGCATCAGAGATTTACAGCAAAGGTGATGAGTTTTGGAATAGGCTCTAAAGTAGAAGCCTGCATAGTAAACAGAGCAAGCAGCAGGAGCTGAAAGGGAGCCAGAAGTGAACGTTTTTCATGTTGGAAAGGGATGAGACGGGGAGCACCTCAGCAGTCAGTTTCAGTAAGTCGGAATATAAGTATATATGCATTTATCTGGACAAGCCCTTGACCAGACAGCAAGTGTGAAAAATTGGGACAGGGGATAGAGGGTGGGGGTAACAGAAGCCTGTATAAGACTAAGCCTCAAATATCAGAACTGTCCCTATAAAATCAGGACATCTGGGTCACCCTAAACACAGATAAAAGGAGTTTTGTTTTCCCCCTCCCTGTTCATGTTAGAAAGTAACAAGAACTGCAAATTCATACAGGACATTACAACTGTTAGCAGGGAAAACAATGCAACTAAAGTGAAAAGGGGTTGGATCATTTAGGGAATAGGGACATCCTACGACAAATGACATTTATTGGCTATGTGTGACTAAGCATTCCCCCCTCCCCCCCGAACCCAAATTTACACTTAAGCCATACTCCAGCATACTTTCAGGGAAAGGAGGTCAAGGTAGAAAGTTAATTAAAGCCACCAGCCTGCTATAAAGAGGCAGTAAAAAGGCACGCAAGGGTTTGGTAAGATTATCAGAATACAAAGTAGTGATAGTTACTGTATATAAAGTTCCATTCAGCACTTAAACACCATCTTAATTTTAAGCACATGCTTAAATCCCATTAAAGCCAAAGGGAGCTTAAGCATGTTCTTATGTGCTTTGCTAAATAGGGATGGAATTACTTAAAATTAAGCATTGTGCAAAACTGTTCAGCTGAATTGGGATCAAAGGCACTTCCTAGATCTCCATCTTGATTGCCACATGCAATCTTAACCGCCTCACAGGAAGAACGCACGCATCTTGGAGGAGGCTATGTAGGACACCGAGGATGATACCAGATTTCAAGAATCTCAATCATGGAGAAAGATTATAAGAGCTGGAATTATTTCCCAGTGAAAGAGAGGCAATTCCAAGGTGACCTAACAGAAGTTTTCAATAATATGAAAAAGGATAGATATATTCAATACCAGCAACTGTCTCCCAAACTAGAGGCCAACCTACAACATTAGGAAACTAGGACAAACTAGCAGCTCAGGCAAATCTCTTTTACACCAGGAGAAGTGACCAGGGGAAGGAAACTGCTGGAAACATGTCTACAGTAGAATGAGTTTCTTCAAAGGAGAGGGTTGAAGTACATGGGGTAATAATAAGAAGCTGATAGCAAGGAAGTCCAGATGTCTTTTTCCGATCCCTGAAATGTACTGAGCCTCATACTCTGTTGCCTTGTGAGTTATTTACACCCAATGCTGAACTGGTGTAAAATGCCACCATTCTGAGTTGGCTGGGTGCAGAGGACTACACAAAAAGTGTACTGCAGCAGAGAGCGAGACCTATGATATAGTTCTTCTTATACAGCACTTCTTACATCCACGCTGCAATCTAGTAAGCCTTTGACCTCCCCAAATGACCTTATCTAGAAGTACAGTTATAAGCTTCTGTATTGTGCCACTGCATTTTGCCAAGTGACTTTATGCAGCGGAGATGTCGTGAGAGCAAAAAGAGGAAGCTTCCGTGTGCTTGTCACGCACGGAGATCATTCTGAGGCCAAATTGTTTTGCTTTCTCCAGCATTCTTTCAGGCCTTAGGTGAACAACATTCTGGGCCCATCTAGTCATACTAATACTTTTAATGCAACATCTACAGCAACCTATACTAAACTGAGGGCTGTTGTGACCACAGACCCCATGCGCTATGTCTCTGCTTGCTCCCAGCAAAGGAAAACTCAGGGATAGGAAGGAGATACATTAAGTTTGCTCCTCGGGTTAAAGAGAACAAGCATATTTTCAGGGCTAACTTGCAGCTCAAATCTGCAAAACCTTACTCATGTGAGTAGACTTACTCAGATTACTAGCCTCAGTGTAGGCAATAGAATTAGACATGCAACTAGGGCAGTGATACCCAGACTAAGCCGCATGTGGCTCTAAAGTGTCTGCTGCAGCACTTTGCAGCACATGCTATTAAAACATAAGAACGGCCATACTGGGTCAGACCAAAGGTCCATTCAGCCCAGTATACTGTCTGTCTACCAACAGTGGCCAATGCCTGGTGCCCCAAAGGGAGTGAACCTAACAGGTAACGACCAAGTGATCTCTCTGCTGCCATCCATCTCCATCCTTTGATGGACGGAGGCTAGGGACACCGTTCTTTACCCATCCTGGCCAATAGCCATTAATAGACTTAACCTCCATGAATTTGTGTGATTTAATTATTCACCAATCAGGAGACTTTTACGATGTTATTAACCAATTGCAGTTGATAAAATAATACTTAGTCACCTTTATGCAGTATGATGGGAAATATTTAGTTTATTTATATATTATTCTCACAGCAAAAATGATTGACTATCTAGTACTATAATAAATGAAACAATGAATTGACACTACTGGGGCTCTTTTGGGTAATGTTGATCGATAATTTGGCTCCTGAATCACTGAGATTTGAACATCACTGGACTAGGGGGTTACTTGCATGGGTACAGGTATGAAAGATCAATTCCCTCTTTATACCACATAGGTGTTATCGAACTATAATAGGCTGAGATCTGACTCCAGCGTAAGCTGCTACCCATCTGCAGGGACCCTAATCTAGGGCCGCTTTACACAAAAACATCTTGCTGAAGAATTGTGTTCCAGAGGTCCGCATGTGCACCAACTATCACTCTGTTTGACTAAGGCTCACCTGGTCTTGAGTTAATGATGCTTTGAATTGTTTTTCTATTGAAGTTAACAAGCTCACAATACAGGTTTATTCCTATTCTCATATCAAATCAGACATCCTGGAAGTGGGCTTAAATTTAAAACTCAGAAAAACGGGACAATTTTCAGTTAGCCTGTTAATATAAAAAAAAATTCTGACATGGCTTCCAGAGTGGACTTTAAGGGCCGCTGCAATATATAGCATTAGGAAATTGCCATTCAGAGCCTTGAAAGAATTAACATATCTTAACCATGTTTCCAGAAAACTTCTGACACTTGAGGGTATGTTTTCAAAGGAGTTCATGGGAGGTACATGCACAAATCTCATTATTTGTTAACAGGATTGGTGAACGCTGCTTTGAAAATGTATCTTTTAGAGTTAACACACACACACTTAGCAGTCTCCAAAATCCTAGGATTAATTCATTCTAACCATACACTAAGCAATAGATTATAGTCCCAAAACTCCAATTAGCCATCGCCAATTAATCCCTTGCCCGGTTTAATATCCAAAATGCATCTGTGACATTTAATACATACTAGACATTACACTATTCTATTTAATATTACAGGAGTACAGGATAGAAGAGATTATTAAACAGAAGTTTGAAAAAAAATCATTTTCTCATTGCTTAAATCAGTTCATTATTTCAAACATTCTAAACATCACACCAAGCAGCAGCATGTTATTCTTTATTACTGAAGAAAGAAAAACAATTGACTGTTATTCATGGTACCGGGGTTTACACAGATTCTGGCCTTGAAATTTATGAAAGGATCATTGTGATCATCTAGTCTGACCTCCTATATAACATGGACCATAGAACTGCCTCAAGCGAATTCCTAGACAGATCTTTAAGTAAAACATCCAAGAAGTTAAATAAAAAAGTGACTAGAAGTTAATGGGCCAGATTCTCAGCAGATGTCAATCAGCACTGCTACACCCATTTCAGTGGAGCTACCTCAGTCACAGCAAGATTATGCTCTGGTTCAATAAATAGTTTCAATTTATTTTGGCTCTGAGCCTACAAAAATGTGTACAAGTGAATAGCCTCTGGAACTATTCATGTGTATAAAATTATCCTGCTCCTCCACATACATACACAGAGTAATTTATAATTACATACATATATTTTATATCCAAAAAATAAACACACTGTCCCATAAATTAATTATCCAATAGAAAACTGCTCTTGGTTTAATTCTATTATCCTATTAACTTCCCTGCATCCCCAGCAGCATGGGAGCTTTCTGTACATATTGGAATAATACTTTGAAAGGGGAGTGTATAGGGCCCACTCACTAAAATAAAATTCATATTGACTAGTAATTGTATACCAAGTCTACACTGCAGGACTTTATAGCAAATTATTTCTGGTTTTGGCAAGATCTGAATATTGACTGGAATTTTATTTACTATATGCAGAGTCAGACCTATGATTTATGGTGTCCCAAGTGCAAACTTGAACCCTGATCTATACAACAACTTATCTTCCTAAAGTGAAGTACTGGGCGTATTTGCAGTTCTGAGGCAGGGCCTGATCTTGCTCTCAGTGATGGCAAAAATTCCCACCAACTTCAGCAGAAACAGGATTTAGCCCTTAGGTTAGGTATTCAGAATGTGCATCTCTGGCCATGTGACAAAAGCGACAGACACTAAATCCTCAGACCTATCCCTTCAATCTAACCTTTTTTAAGTATGTAGGGCACCCATCACTGTCATGTCTGAGTGTGTGGGTGTACATTATACATGAGACATCATGAAAGTCTGACTTACACATTTGTAATTGTGAAGGGGTAAAAAACAAACAATTTTCACCTGGTGAATTACTATGGAAACTATCAGGCATCATATATGTAAAAAGACAAAACACAAATGTCTTTAGTATGAACGCTGGTGGATTTTTACATTTACTTAAATTCACTAATTATGCTTTTGGGGTGTGTTTTGCTTGTGGAGTGGATGTCCCTAGATTTGGACAATGCAACGTAATGCTTCAGAAGCAGGGCACGTCTCATGCTGTTCAGCAAGGCTAATAACGGAGTGACATTGACAAGCAACAAAAGTGGGGAGCCCATCCAGCCTCCAATGGCAGGAGCTTTGAGAGACCCCTTTAATCCTCTCCCACTCACTTAAGTGAGCTAAGGGGAGATGAAGGCCTGAATCAGACTTCCTGCACTGCATGCTTCCACCATCTCGCCTTGTGGTACAGTACCGAGCGACCTGACTCTCAATATCTAAAGGCCAGGCCAGGCCAGCCCTAGGTACACTACATTATATGACAGTCCTTAATGCAGCACACTCCCAATTTATAGCGATGCCCCCAGGTACCACCGTCAGCTGCTTCTTCCCCGTCTTTCTCAGTTCTAGTTATGCTCCCCCCACGCCCGCACCTTCCCTACACAGACACACTTGCCTGTGAGGCTCTGCAGCCTCTGGTTTTCGTGGACCAGACAACCAAGAAGGAGAGCTGTCATGCAGCGTTCCAATCATGTAGACGAGTAGGGCATTTATGGTCATGAATGAAATATCTGCTCTTTCCTTCTGAGCTGGATGGGGGCCATGCTCCTGCTGGTATGTCATTCATGTGGTTCAAGGAACAGGTAAAAGCAGGGCCCAGTGTAGCTGCTAGGGTGACCAAATAGCAAGTGTGAAAAATCGGGACGGAGGTGGGGGTAATAGGCACCTATATAAGAAAAAGTCCCAAATATCAGGGCTGTCCCTATAAAATCGGGACCCCTGGTCACCCTAGTAGCTGCACAAATAACATTGGCCCTTAGGCGGATACTGATTCATTCGATGTAGATGGAGCTTGACACAGGACTTCACGTAATGCTTTGAAAAGGTGGAGAGAGAAGTCCTCAGGGATCCCAGCAGGGATGCAAATATCTTCAAATCCACCCACTCTCAGGGGGGAAAGGTTTCCCCTGTTCGGAGAAATGCCAACAGATGATTTGCCAGCTCTGCAAGTGCTAAGTGTGAATTTATTAAGTTAAGCCTTTGCATGGGGCTTTTACATCAATTGAACACAAGTTCCCATTAAACAGTATTAGTTAAGAGGAAGTACATACAGTTTAGTTTATGGGGAAGGGCATGTTTTGGTAACCAGCCAGTCATACTCAGAAAGGCATAAAACTTCCTGGTAAAAATTGCAGCTGCCACTACCAGACAGTCATTACAAAAGTCAGTTTCTGTTGCTCTCTCTCATTCCCTCACTGCTTTAGATCAGAAGGAACTTGGTTCCTATTTTAAGCAAATTAGCACTTTGACAGTGCACCAGTGGGTACTGCAAGCTGGCCTTCCCCTTTCCAGTGGCTGGTCAGCTGGAAGTTAAGAGAGTCCCTGTGAAACTATTTGACAAGTCATGGAGGATAATCCTGGAGTCCTGCCCAGCATTCCTTCTCTCGCTTTCATAATCAGACATAAATTAACTGGCACTAATGAAATGTTTATGACTGTATGCGGACTACTGCTGCACACATAATGCCTAGCTGCAGATATGTAATTAATTGTGCTCGGAGGCATTTGGAGGTGGGGAAATAAAAACACAACATAAATGCTGATACAACAGTCTGTAACGTTACTGGACTGGAACAAAAAGCTCTTCAAGATCAACTAAGACTCCCAGAATTTTTATGTAGAGGACTAATTAGTGTATTATGCGTTACCATTCTTAGGAGCTGCCTCTCAGTTTGGTTAGAGGTAAGCACTAATCAGCTGCTGAAATCTAAACTGATTATGTCTGAAGTGTCAACAGATGCAGAAGCTCCCTGAGTGAAGTAGGAACATGTGTCAGCTTTTTGTGACAAGCCAAGGGAATACTTCTTGCTTAGAAAACCCAACCCAACCACCACATTACTTAACATTGTGTAACAATCATGTTCAACTGGAAAATACCATCTGGTCCACAATGTGACAGAAGGTATCAATTTAAACAGAAAAAAAAAAAAAAAAGAAGAAGAAAAAGTGCATAGATATGTTCTCTTCCCCCCTTAGGATAGAAAGGGGAGGAGAGAGCCAAATTCTGCCCTCAGGTACAGGCTCACTTTAATGGAAAAGTAAGGGTATAATTGAGGGCAGAACCTGTTCCAACGAAAAGAACAAAAGGGAAATCTCTAATGAGAGCTGGTAGAACTGCAAGATAAATTAGTTGGTATAATGTGCTTATTAATGCTGTAATTTAAACAAGTGTTACAAAGAAGATTTTTTTTCCCCCACTCCTATAATATTGAGCTCAAATCTGTTTTCTGCAATAGGGCACAGCTTGTGTAACTGCCTCCTCCAGCAAGAGTAAATGGTTTGAGAGCCACCAACAAGCTTTTTTGGATTATTATTTATATTGTCTAACAATCGCAACCAGGGGGCAGAGGCACTGTACAAACATATGGCAAACTAGGGGGCGCACACTTTGTTGGCCAAGTTTATGTCACTCACCAGAGGCTCTTAGCATCCTGACATTTACCCCCAGCCTCCTTGTGAGCCACCCAGTAGTGGAGTGATGGGTAAATGGGTTTTACTCATTTCTCATCTGGGGAATACTAAATTCCATTTAGGTCAGATTACCCAATTTTTTTTTTTTAAATCACTACACCACTAGGGCCACCCCATCCTCTTATTTTCAATTTTCTGTCCTCACCTCCTCCATTCACCCATTCTCACCTCCCCCCATGCTAGGGATTCTGTGTGACCCCTTCCCTCATATCGTTCTCCCACCAGAAGTTCTGTGTGCCCCATGCCCCCCTTCGTTCAAATCAGAGTCCTCCATTCTCCCCCAACTCCTAGTGCAAGGCTGTGGGCATGCCCCCGTCCCCTGCACTATCATTCTTCTTTCTGTCTGGGAGATCAGTCATTTAATAGCTTTAACGTGTCAGAGCCTATGGGGAGGATGGGCAGAGATGAGCAGGATATTGTTATGTTGGAAAGTGTTAGTGGGTGCCATCAACTCTTGGATCTATAGATAACGGTACAGGTGCTTGAGGCAGTGGCACCGCTAGTGAGCTGACAGGGGCTTCATGCATCCCCCATTCTCCCTCTTTTGGTTTCCGGATTTACCCCAGAAATCAACAGAGCTCTGGCCACTGACACTCTGAACATGCCCTGAAATGTTGGCATTGTTTGGATGCAGCATTCAAAAGTTATTGTGCTACAGCCAGACAGAGAGGGGAGAGAGAGAAATGCTGTCAGACTGAGTCGAAGACCTGCGTGAGCTCCACCAATGACACTCTTTCCCTTCAGGAGTTGATCATCTGAAGGCTCCAGTCCTGCCAATGTTTATGCAGGAGTTTGAGGGTGAAAGGGTGGGAGTGGTATGAAGAGGCCTTAAATAGCCTGGTTTCAGCTAGGGGAGGAATCCCTCAGCCCAGGAATTGTGAAGGACAGCCATAGGGCTGCTTTCTGAGGACTCCCTAGCACAGGGGGCATGCCTGAAGTGAGGTAGGCCGAGGCTTCGGCTGCAGCCCACAGTACAGGCTGCCGGGGGCTGGGGGAGGAGAAAGAGAATGCTGTAATTTAGATGGCACCCCAGGGCTCTTTAGATTGTGCTGGTGACCTCTTCAGCCTCCAGAACAGTCCAGGATTTGAGGGGTGCGAAAGTGGCTTTCAGTCACCTTAATTCGGCCTCCTTCTGGGATTGAGAATTCTCCACTCGTGTTTGCTGGATCGTGGTCAGAGTGTCTGGTAACATGCAGCATCGAGCCCCCATTGCGTTAAGTTAAGCAAATGTATTAGCGGGATCAGGGCCTAAAGAACAAAGTAAGGGGAGGAAGAGGTGGTGGAGAGCTATCAAAAGAAGAGTTTGTTGTGGCACAGATTAGCTGTGAGCACAATTTGTGGGTGCAACAAGTCAAAGCAGTAGCAGCAGTCATAGCCATTGCATTAATTGCACCAATAAACGGCGCACTCTCAGTTACGCTTTGTTGGGTCTGGCATACAGCTGTAATATGCATCTAGCCAATTCACTCCCTCATTTCCAAACCTGCGCTAAAGGCAGCTTTATTTATATTACAGTAGCTTCCAAACTGGGCAAGGGGCAGAACACAGGCAGGGGAAGACATGGTTTGAAGAGCTTTAATCCTTCTAAAAAATTAAATATAAGCCAACACGTGGGCTTTAACCGTCACTGTTGAACTTCACAACTGAGAAGAGCCAAGGAGATATTTCTTTCAGAGTTTTGAACCATCTGGTAAAGCATCACAAGAGTTTGAAACATCCAAGTATCTCTCTTAGCTTAAAAATGCATAATAGTGTCATTGTCCGCAACTCCTACTAAACGGGAGGAATATCTGCTCAAGAATTTAGTCTTCATTTTTTCTTATCCGATAAAATATGAATGGTGTGAACTGGCCAGGGTCAGATTTATTACAATTGGTTTGGTCTGGTGGAATGAGCTTGTGGCTGGAAATCAGTAAATCCAGCTTCTATTCTTAGCTCTCTCATTGACTCACTATTTGTCCTTGGCAAGTCACTGAAGCCCAATTTTCAGAAGGTGCCTGTGATTGTGTGTGCCCAATTTGATATTTTCTCTCTCTCTCTCTCTCTCTCTCTCTCTCTCTCACACACACAATACACTTTGAATTTCAGAGGGTCTGAGAATCCATCTCTAGAGCTGAGTGAATACTTGACTTTTTGGTTTTGCGGCTGTACTAAAAAATTCATTTCAGGTCAACCAAAACTGGATTTCCCCCCCCTCTCACCAAAATGAAAAAAAAAATTGCAGTGGGTTGAATGAAACTTGTCATTTGACCCTCCAAATTTTTTTTTCCCCTCACATTATTTAGTTGAAGGTTTTTTTAACCTCTTTTTATTTTCTTAAAATTACCAAAATTTCAAAACAAAATGAAAAGTCAAAATGTCTCATTTAGAAAGCGGTCAAAGTAAACATTTTGGCCTTTAAAAAAAATTATATCTGGGCAAACAATTCCTCAAATTTGACTGAAATTCGCTAATTTTGTTATCTCAAAACTGCAGTTCTTGGCAAATAAAATTCTTGTCTGAAAAATTTTACCCAGCTCTATCTATGTCACCTCTAAAAACCATAGACTCATAAAACTTTAAAGGTCAGAAGGGACCACTATGATCATCTAGTCTGACCTCCTGCACAATGCAGGCCACAGAATCTCATCCACCCACTCCTGTAACAAACCCCTAACCTATGTCGCAGTTACTGAAGTCCTCAAATCGTGGTTTAAAGACCTCAAGGTGCAGAGAATCCTCCAGCAAGTGACCCTTACCCCATGCTGTAGAGGAAGGCAAAAAACTTCCAGGGCCTCTGCCAATCTGCCCTGGATGAAAATTCCTTTCTGACCCCAAATACGGCGATCAGCTAAACCCTGAGCATGTGGGTAAGACTCACTAGCCAGCACCGAGAAAAGAATTCTCTGTAGTAACTCAGATCCCACCCCATCTAACATCCCATCACAGACCACTGGGCATATTTACCTGCTAATAATCAAAGATCAATTAACTGCCAAAGTTAGGCTATCCCATCGTACCATCCCCTCCATAAACTTATCAAGCTTAGTCTTGAAGCCACATATGTCTTTTGCCTCCACTACTCCCCTTGGAAGGCTGTTCCAGACCATTACTCCTCTAAAGGTTAGAAACCTTCGTCTAATTTCCAGTCTAAACCAGGCCCAGGATGTCTGAACTCAGGCACCCAAAAAGTCAGTGGCCACTTTTTGACAATCTGTCTGGTACCACTCTCTCTGCTTTGATTTCCCCTGTGTATGGGGAGAATAATTCTTGCTCACCTCTAAAATGAGCTTGGAGCTCTTTGGGATAAAAGGCCTGATCTAAAGCCCACTGACGTCAATGGGAGTCTTTCCACTGACTTCCATGGGATTTCAGTCATGACCTAGACGCACAAAGCTGCTTTAGTAGTTCAGATAGTTTGAGATGAAACTCATTTTACCAATGGCCTCACGAGACCCTAAAAAGAAAATTCTAAATCTACTCTACACAAACTTCAAAGATAAGTAATTAAAAAGCACCTTGTACAAAAAGTCAGTTAACACTTTAATTTAATATTGATTGAGGGGATATCTGTTAATCATTCAAACAAGTATGGTACTTTCTCTTCCAGAAGCAGCTGGAAATTGACCACTGGAGACAGAGAGAGACAGAGTCTGCTGAAGGTTATATAAATAACTGAGCTTTTAATACTTCAACTTTTTAAAAACAACAAGGTTTGTCTTTGAAAACCACACTGGAAAATAATCTTTCACAGGTAACTCAAAACAGAGACTTCTGAAGCAAAGGCAAACACAACTGAGAGCTAATAAAGCCCTATCTGTTAAACACAGCATCCTGTGAGCTGATCTTGGGTCGCTAGTACTTGCCATTCTACAAACCGCTGGAAAAAAATGGTCATGGGTAAAACCCAATAATGTGACAAAATCTTCCTATTTTGCTGAAATGCCACATGTTATTTGCATCTGTTTGAGCAAATCATTGCAGAACAACCACCTATCAATACAGCTGCTTCCATGTCACAAGTCTTCCAGAGGGAGAAATGTGATATTTCAAGAATGAAAAGTCTGCTGGTGCAGGAGACAAATTGGTTGGGGGTGAGGGTGAGATGATGGTTGTTGCAGTGTCTTTAGTTCAAGAACCCCTTTACATCAGAACTGGCAGACAGGGAGATAGCAAGAGAGTAGCATTGAGCTGCCCACACTTAGGAATGGGAAAGTTTTAGGTTAATGAGGAAGTTCTCTTGACTGAGGGAGAAAGGGGGAGAGACTTAAATTCACTGGGGCAGGCAGTAGTCTAAAAAGATCAGGACAGATTTAATAGATAGCAAAAATCACTAGTACAAGCCCTTGTAGAAACCTACAAAAGACAGTAGGTAGGACCAATTGTTCTTCCTTGATGGGCCTTTTCCCACGAGTACCAAAACTGTGTGTTTCTTGCTGTAAACCAGTAAACTCAAGCTGTTCAACAATCAAGTCATGCACAAAAGCTCTCCCCTTATTGGATGCAAAAGCTAGATACGATGGGCAAATCTACCATGATAGGGGCCTAAAGTAATTTTAAAATAAGTAGGCATTTGAGAACTTATGTTCAGCTTCAATATATTATCGTCATATAAGCCAAGCTATACACCTGCTTAAACATTTGCAAGATCAAGGCCTTAAAGACATTTTCTTTCTGTGCCTTGCCAGATGGCTTGACTATGCCTTGAGATCACCAAATCCCAGAAGGAAAGTTATGTGAAGCACAAACCAGCAAAAGAAATGACAGGCCTCATGTTCCCTTGCAAAACTAAAAAGGCTTATAGAACCTGGTTGGTGAGTGACTATGCATTGCTCTTCTACATGATGGATTCCCTAGAGGAACAGGAGGACGTCAACACTTCTAGCCATCCCAAGTCAGAAGCAAGGTCACCATGACATGGGGCCTTTTATGGAGGCAGGTGGAGAAATCTGGTGTGAAAATTAGAGCCAGTTGAATAATATCAATGAAATAAAAAGGGTCAACATGTTTGTGACGATCTCATTTTTTTTGACATCTGGAAAAAAACTGAAATTAAAACAAAAAAGGGTTCTCACTATTTTCATAAAAATGTTGACCGGTTTTATAACCAGCTCTAGTGAAAATACAGGACTATTCCCATAGGACACCCTGGAAATGAAAAACTAAAATGGAAACTTAATCGCAACACTACTTTATACTTCTGGGCCTAAGCGAAAGCTCACTGAAGTCAAGGGGAGTCTTTCCATTGACTTCAGTAGACTTTGGATAAGGCCCATTTGATCAATACTTGGCCAACCTCATCTTCTCCTCCCCAGAAAATATCAAAACCTGTCTGGCTCAGTGACTTAGTGGTTATAATCTAAGCTTCCACATGAGAAATGCATGTTTTACTCGCTCTCTCATGTACACATACACTACTTTACTGATCACCAATTCCTTTAGTTTAGGATGATACTGATTTCCAAATCTCTAGGCAGGGGGTGACTCTGGCTGATGGTTCTGAAGGACAGTTCCATCTAGGGAAATTCGGAGATAAGAGGGGAATTTTGGAGGACGTATTAGCCATCTGTATTTAGATCTTTGTGAGGTTATGTGGAGAAATGATACTGAGTGAAGTTGAGGATTTGGAAGAGGAAATCTGGAAATAATACTTAGTTTTTATATAACACTTCATCTCCAAAGTTCTTTACAAACAATGTATTAGTTGTCACCACTCTCATTTTAGCAATGAGGAAACGGATGAAGAGAGGGGAGTGAATTGTCCAAAACCAGAGAAGAAGTGGACTAGAATTCAGAAGTTTCTAGCTCCCAGTCCTGTGCTCAGAGCACCAGACCATTTCTGCCTCTTAAAACAGAAAAAACAAATCCTCTCATTTATTATTTCTCCAATAGAGCCACGGACATTGAAATAGAACTTCAGGAAAAAAAGAAAGACATACATAGTATCAAGCCTTCAGTGTGCATTTATAATGCTGTGCAGAAACTGCATTTCAGGATGAAATGATTATTGATTTCTTAATGGATTACTGCTGCACAAATTTACACTCCCCCCAAAAAACATCAATCTTACGATAATAATTATAAACGTATCACAGTGCAGAGCATTCTGATAGAGTAGAAACTTCTCGCTATCTGCCGGGAAATGGCCAGTTTTCTATAGCTCCTGCTCTGACCACATTACAAGAAGCTACTTAAAAATAAATGCTAGTATAAGGCGTAGTTTATAACAGGCCCAATACATACCTTCCATCAACTTGCATTAGACTGACCCTTTTTTGAAAGCTCATTAAGTAAATACATCTGCTGTCTTTAAGATAATGACCCACCCATAAATTACAAGTTTATTGGGATGAGAGTAATTTACTATGTATTTATTATGTGGATTGCAGTAGTACCTGGGAGACCTAGTCAGAGACCAGAAGTCCATTTTTCTAGGAGCCGTACAAACATACATTTTGCCAACTTATCAACAAAGGTCTTAAAACAAAGGGGTTTTTTAGTCCACAGAACAATTTTGTTATATGCAGAATAGCATGAGGTGTTTGCCATGTTGCAAAGCCCTTAGGAACAGATTCAAAGCCCAATGAAGTCAGGGGAAAGACTCCTTTTGACTTTGGATTCGGCCTCCAAACCACCTAAACTTTATATAAGGTAGAAATAGACCTGAAAATAAAAATTATAGCCGACTGACCTACCCCTTGAGCTTTGGGAAGGGTCATATCTGGATCCACACTTTGAATCTGTCCTCAGCACCTGGGCTAGCCACTAGAAGCAACAGGTGTCAGCAACAGATGCAGCCCACGGTTTTACTGCAAACATTCTATAGCTACGTATCCTATTGGGAATCAGTTTGAAGTGTTTAAATTGGCAGTTCTCTTATCCCAGTGGTGCCTATCTTCTCTCCAGGAACTACAAACATTAGACCAGGACAAAAAGTGATCAGCACCATTACAGAAGGCAAGGGTTCAAACCTACATAGAGTATGTTTTCAGAAATGCTGATCCACATCTAGTTGCCCTGGTATACATTTGCAGTTAAATCCTCTCCAACATCACTTCAGCTACACCCGATGCTGATACTAACTGTAGGCAATAAGTAATATTTGCATTGTAAATCAGCCTTTAGACAGGATCTGAACCAACTCTTCAGAAAAGTTCAAATGTGAGTTTTGCTACTCCGTCTCTCCTGTATATAAAAGTTTTGCGGTATCAAAGTTCACAATAAGTAGGTTGTGCAATGTAATGTCAGATATTTCCTCCATGTAGCATCACCACTGCATACGATTTTCCTGCATCTTAAGGGCCTGATTCAAAGACTCCCATTGACTTTAATGGGCTTGGAGGGAATGGACAGTCCCAAATTACCGATAAAGATGCTACCGAGCCATACAGAACGTCATCAGCATCCGACAACTATTCCTTTCTAAGAAATATATAAAGAAGCATCAACAATTTAATTAGTAAGGAGCCTTTCCCCCAGAAAGGCAATTAGGCACAAACAATTAAAAACAAAAACAAAAACAACCCTTCTCAAGTAGTGTAAGCTACTCAGTATAGTGTGTGTGTGTGTGTATTATATATAGCCAAAGAAAGTATCTTTATAAAGTGCCATAACCGACAAAGTATAGAAAATATAACCAAATAAAACACCTGATTTGCAACTCTTTCAATTGACTTCAGTTAGCACTGGCTGCAAAGTGAGGTTTGGAAAAATATAGATATAAATTGAGGAAGGTTGGGGGATCTTTGGAGCTGCAGTAGGACAAAAGATGATATCCAAGCATCAAAACCAAAACCTCAATGCATATTAATATTCAAAAGACCTCTCAGCTTCAAGTCAGCCAACATGCTTCTTACTCAGTAATTCTTAATGCAATCTTGTTTACAATTGGATAGGTATTATATCTCAGCTCCACCTACTCATATAGTTCACAGCAAACTGTCAGGCATAAAATAACAAAATGGTTATTGTCAGGGAACCCCTTAAGCATAAGAATTAATTTGACCTATTTTATTACTAAATTATTACTCCCACACAAATTTGCTACCGTAGATATTTATCAGCGCTGACATTGGCATTCCAGTGAGGTGCTCTCAGACACATTTTCATTTCTTCAGTTTCAAAAGTGTATTGAACAGATTTGATGTAAACAGCCTGTTGCCAAGCTAGTTAAATTCTTTAAACTTTACACATATAATTATATTGGGTTTTTTTTAAAATAGAATTCAGAGGGAGTTTCGGATCAAGAAACAAACCGTGTTATGAGTCAAAGCAAATATTAGCCTTAATTTCGAGGGGACCCACAAATCTTTGTACTAAAACTCCCACTGCTGTGGCAATATATGTGCTGATTGCCACCACACAATGAGCTAAGTGGATATAGTATAGCGGCTCTGATTAAGCGGGTTTTTAAGTCTCACAAAAGTCAATGGGAGTTAAGTACAGGTTTAAGCGCTTTGCTAAATCAGGACCAGAATGGGCTACATTTTCAAAACTTGGGGCTTAAATTGAACACGTTTAGGCTTGTATACGTTTAGGATTGGCAGAATTTGATTTTTTATGGATATATATCATTTCTATGGATAATATCAATGTTATTTTTAAGCATTTTTTTAAAATCAGTTTTGGGAAATCAGACAGTTATTTACTGACAGGGGAAACTCAGATTCAAAAATTTAAAGCTTTGGAACCATTAAAAACAAAAAATTGTTCATCTCACATGTCAAAATATATAAAGTAAATACCCCTAAAATCAAACAAGTTTTCAAGTAAGAATTTTTCTTACTCTGCCTATCTGTAAATCATCATCATCGGAAATATTTTATCAATTTCTGTACATACAGTGAAATCAATGTTACAGGGCTGCCCAGAGCGGGGGGCAACTGGGGCAATTTGCCCCAGGTCCCGGGTCCTGCAGCGGCCCCCACGAGAACTTTTTTTTTTTCATGGAAGGGGTCCCCAAAATTGCTTTGACCCAGGCCCCCTGAATCCTCTGGGCAGCCCTGCAATGTTATCAACAGTTACCAACAAAAATCTAATCCTTCCCAGTTATATACATATTACACATATGTAATACACACACAAATAAGTAATTAGGGATGGAACACAGCTGTTTAGCATACATGAGTGCTTGCTTTGTGCAGAAGCTTTCAGAAACAAGTTCCATCATTCTGCGATAGGCACCACAATACATGGCACACCATGGAGTTAACTATAGTTGAAGGATCAGTTAAAAACAATTAATATTTGTCCAAACCCTACAGTGCATTCAGATCCAAAACCAAAACTGTCAATTTGACATTTTGACAACATATGAGTGCTCAAACTATCATCAAAACGCTAGTTTTAAAACTCTATATTTTCCAAAAAATGATTCTTAGGTTTTACAATTTGCACTCTACCTTGTGTTGGTTAGCTACATAAAAGTCATCCAGTCAGGAAAACATCATAAGAACAGCCATACTGGGTCAGACCAAAGGCCCGCCTAGCCCAGTATCCTGTCTTCCAACAGCGGCCAATGCCAGGTTCCCCAGAGAGAATGAACAGACCAGATAATCATCAAGTGATCCATCCCCTGTTGCCCATTCCCAGTTTCTGGCAAACAGAGGCTAGGGACACCATCCCTGCCCATCCTGGCTAATATTCACTGATGGACCTATCCTCCATGAATTTATCTAGTTCTTTTTTTAACCCTCTCATGGTCTTGGCCTTCACAATATCCTCTGACAGAGTTCCACAGGTTGACTGTGCATTGTGTGAAAAAAAATACTGTTTGTTTTCAACCTGCTGCCTATTAATTTAATTTGGAGACCCCTAGTTTGTGTGTTATGAGAAGTAGTAGGTAACACTTCCTTATTTACTTTCTCCACACCAGTCATGATTTTATAGACCTCTATCATATCCCCCTTTAGCTGTCTCTTTTCCAAGCTGAAAAGTCTCAATCTTATTAATCTCTCCTCATATGGAAGCTGTTCCATACCCCTAACCATTTTTGTTGCCCCTTTTCTGAACCTTTTCCAATTCCAATCTCTTTTTTGAGATAAGGCAACCACATCTGCATGCAGTATTCAAGATGTGGGTGTACTATGGATTTATATGGAGGCAACATGATATTTTCTCTCTTATTATCTATCCCTTTCCTAACGATTCCCAACATTCTGTTCACTTTTTGACTGCCGCTGCACACTGAGTGGATGATTTCAGAGAACTATCCATGATGACACCAAAATCTCTCTCTCGAGTGGTAACAGCTAATTTAGACCTCATCATTTTATATATACACATAGTTGGAGTTATGTATTCCAATGTGCATTACTTTGCATTATCAACATTGAATTTTATTTGCCATTTTGTTGCCCAATCACCCAGTTTTGTGAGATCCCTTTGAAGCGCTTCACAATCTGCTTTGGACATAACTATGTTGAGTAGTTTTGTATCATCTGCAAATTTTTCTACTTCACTGTTTACCCCTTTCCCAGATCATTTAAGAACACATTTAAGAGTACAGACCCCGGGGGACACCACTATTTATCTCTCTTCGTTCTGAAAACTGACCACTTATTCCTACTCTGTTTCCTATTTTTTTTTAAACCAGTTGCCAATCCGTGAGAGGACCTTCCCTTTTATCCCATGACAGCTTACTTTGCTTAAGAGCCTTTAGTGAGGGACCTTGTCAAAAGCTTTCTGAAATTCTAAGTACAGTATATCCACTGGATCCCCCTTGTCCACATGGTTGTTGACCCCCTCAAAGAATTATACTAAGATTGTAAAGGGAAATCATGCCTCACCAAAAACCATGTTGACTCTTCCCCAACAAATTATGTTCATCTACGTCTGACAATTCTGTTCTTTAGTATAAACCAATTTGTCTGGTACTGAAGTCAGGCTTACTGGCCTGCAATTGCCGGGATCACCTCTAGAGCCCTTTTTAAAAATTGGTGTCACATTAGCTATCCTCCAGTCGTTTGTTATAGACGTGGATATAGTTAGTAGTTCTGCAGTTTCACATTTGAGTGCCTTCAGAACTCTTGGGTGAACACCATCTGGTCCTGGTGACTTATTGCTGTTTAATTTATCAATCTGTTCCAAAACCTCCTCTAACAACCCCTCAGTTTGGGACAGTTCCTCAGATTTGTCAACTAAAAAGAATGGCTCCGGTTTGGGAATCTCCCTCACATCCTCAGCTGTGAAGACCGAAGCAAAGAATTAATCTTGTTTCTCCACAATGGCCTTATCGTCCTTGAGTGCTCCTTTAGCATCTCAATCGTCCAGTGACCCCACTGGTGGTTTAGAAGGCTTCCTGCTTCTGATGTACTTAAAAAAAAATTTTTTTTTGCTCTTACTTTTGCGTCTTCGGCTAGCTGTTCAAATTCTTTTTTGGCCTTCCAAATTATATTTTTACACTTCACTTGCCAGAGTTTATTCTCCTTTCTATTTTCCTCACTAGGATTTAAACTTCCACTTTTTAAAGGATGCATTTTAGCCTCTTACTGCTTCTTCTACTTTGTTGTTTAGCCACGGCGGCACTTTTTTGGTTCTGTTACTATGTTTTTTAATTTGGTGTGTACATTTAAGTTGAGGCTTTATTATGGTATAAGGAAACAACTTCACATAGATTTGCATAACTAAATAACTGAGCATAGACTATAGATCTTAACAATGAACTTCTTGTAATCTGCAGACAAACAATTAGTCAGAGAAATTTCTGAATAATTTAGTTGAGAATTACCAGAGCTGCCAACTCACTATTTTATTGCCATGATCGTGTCCTTTGATATTTTCCTTAAAGCTCCAGATTCTTGAGTCCAATAAGAGCAAGAAATCTCAGCTTTCATTTTAAAATAAAGTATTGTCCCTCTCCCCTATTTGCAAAGAAAATTTTGAAAACATGACCTGAGTGCACCCAAATGGCTCAGAAACCAGAAAGTGAACAGAACCCCAAAATGTATTCATTTTTAAAAATCTCATAATTTTTAAGCCCATCATGACTCGATGCCACATTCATGATTTTTGAGTACTTGGGACTCGCCCAATATTGACTTACACAATTTATTCACGAAAGTACTTGGGTTCTAGAAATAGTGATGTCACCAAAAAGATTTTTTTTCCAGTGAAACAGGAAAAACCAAGAGGAGTTCACATAAGGAAAAAAAACAAACAAACAAATCAGGTAAAACTTATTTCTATGCTGAATATCCTCTTACAACCTGATTAGTTAGAACACTCAGTATAATAATCAAAGTTTAACTCCATGTTTTCCATTTTGCAATTTACCTTTAAGACAAGCAATGACTGCTTGTGAACTATTGACTTTACGTTAAAATGTGACAACAAAAGCTACTTCACCCCTTATGTTTGCTTCTTTGTAGTTCAATTTATGGCTTAAAAAACCCAGCAAGGACAGTGCTGCTTACAAGTTACCAAAGCGAGGTGAAAAGAAAACTAGTAGTTCATATGTGCAAGAGAATGGGAACAAATGAGGATTTAACTACTGTAGATGTCAAAATATATTGCACGTTGACATTTTGATATAAAACAATTTTTTTTTAAAATCCCTGGTTCTTGCCACGTCTTAACAATTCCTCTGTGACTAAAATTCCAGAAAGTACACAGGGAATAGTCGGTGTGAATTATTCTACAGTAAATAATTCTTACAGTAGATGAACTATGGTTAGGGTGACCAGATGTCTCAATCAGACAGTCCCATTGTCTGGGGCTGTGTCTTATATAGGTGCCTACTACCCCCACCCCGGTTTTTCACACTTACTGTCTGGTCACCCTAAATATGTTGAAACTGCATGGAATATTACTGGTTCTACCTTTTTCATTATTATTATTAATAATAAAGTCACCGTTCAGTTTTGATGGCCCCAAACTCCAGAAGATAGGAAATAACTCGGGGAATCCATACACAAGCCCAATATTCTCATATCTCACACCTTAACAATGTTATGACACATTGCTCCTGGGGTAGTGTCCCTTGGCACAACCTCAAACACAACAACAACATCATGTGGCTTTTTGGGTAGGACATTCAAATGCTTTCAGCTTTGGCCTAGCTCTCATCAATTTCAACGGGAGCACAATTAGGACAATGCTGAGGGGTGTTTTTTTAAAAAAAAACAAAAAACAAAGCCTGGCCTACAGGTAATTAAGGAATCAATGAACACACTAAGCTTCACATTTCATTTCAGAACACTTCACTCCAACAGTAGCTTTTGAATCTCCATTTTTAAATTAAATGCATAGTTGTTACATAATTACTGCTACAATTATTCTTCTCACCTACAGATCAGCTTTATTTGCAATTCATTTTAGTTAATTAGTTAGTTGTGGTTTTATATGAGAGGTAATAGAAGAGAATTAATATTTGCCTCGCCCACACAAAATTGCTTTTCACAGCATGCGCACATGCTGACCAAAAAAAAAAAGGGTTTGGAACTCCAGCCAATAACAAACAAAAGATTTTCACTACCTGAAAGCATCAAGTGTTACAAGATTGTATACAGTGAATTAAACTGTTTATAATGATATGTTATAATTTCTAAACATATTATAATTTCACCTCCAGCTTGCTAGGAAATTTCATCCCTTTCTCATGCATGAGGACCTGGCTGCACATTTATCACCTCCAGGCTGGATTACTGTAACTCACTGTATCTAAAGATGAATGGGAAGATGTCACACAGGCTCCTGACAGCACAAAACGCAGTTGCCTACCTTCTCCATCACTCATGTGACTGTGAGCACATCAAGTTTATGCTCAAATCTTAAATTTTCAAATCGATTAATAATCACACCCCAGCTACATCAGAGCACAAATTTTGATCTGTGAATCACCATGACAGCTCTGCTCCTCTGGGACAACACAGATCACAAAGCCCGGGCCGGGGGGGGAGGAAAACACCACATGTGAGAGCTGGGAACAAAGTATTCTCTGACAAGGGCACCCAACTATGGATCAGTCTTCCCGAGGACATTAGACTAATCCCAAAACTGAACATCTTTAGGAAACACTGCCAAGCTTTCCTCTTTGAAGAAAGCCTTTCCACCATAAGTGACACTCTCAATTCCAGCACTCCTTGTATTCCCAAACTTCTCCCAACTCTGTAAAGCAAACAAACAAAACCCCACGCCCAGGCGATTCCACTGATTCCTGGGAATCGGGCCCCGCACCCTCCGCCAAAGTGCAGCTGGAAACAGGGGCGGCCGATTGAGCTGCCGCCTAATTGCTGCCGCTGTCTTTGGCGGCAGCTTTTTTGAATCGGACCCCGCACATCCTAAAGCCAGCTCTGCTCACACGCAGCCCAAGCAGAGTTCTGACCCCATTAAGGGAGAAGAGCCAGAGACTCCATGAAATTTTCTAGGGACTTTGCTATTGCTAATTTTACATGGAAAGCACTCTGAACTATGGTCATGGCATATGTAAGGGGCTCCCTTACTAACATTCAGTGGGGGTGTTTTGGTTGGCTAACTCCCAGGGCCAAAAGAAAGGGGAAAGGCAGATGGGAAATCAGGACCCTGAGACTGACAGTCCCCAGGGGCAATGGGGAGAGGCCAATGCTCCAGGTCAGCCTGATTGACAGGGTGGACAGGCTAATCAGGGAGTCAGGAGGCTGGGGGGTCCCATCCCCCCCCCCCCCCGTGAGCTGGAATTGCCTGGGTCAGACGGAGTGGGGCCGAGCTAAGGAGAAAGCAGGGGCAGAAGCTGAGCTGAGGAGCAGAGCTGGGCCAGATCCAGAGGGGCCAGAAAAGCAGCCCCTGTACTGGGAGCAGAGCTGCAGCCCCAAAGCCAGAGGGGCCAGGGAAAGCAGCCCAGGGAGTTGGAGGCAGAGCAGCAGCACCAGTGCTGCAGCAGAGTGGAGCTGGAGCTGGGGCAGGAGCCAGGCGCAGCGAGCAGCTAGAGTGCGAAGGAGACCCTGGACAGTGGGCCCAGCGCAGGGAGATGCCTCAGCCAAGAGGCTCTGCAGGCCAGACTTGGAGGGGGATCGTAATCCTGACAGGGAGGGGGCAACGCTGGGAAGAAGGGTCCTGCCACCTAGAGCCTGAGAGTGTGTGTGGCCACCACCAGAGCAAGTTTCCAACCCGCAGCATCCCTATAGCACAGCCAGGGCCTGAGACCCACAAGGAACAGACTGAACTGCCCTGACATTCCAGAGACACTGTTTGTGATGTTCCCTGCTATAGAGTGGGGTGGTGTGTTTTTCTTTAACCTTTCCCATTTTTCCTTATTCCTTTTTTAACTAATTGCTGATTAAATAAATTTTATTTGCTTTAAATCGTATGTAATGATCAGTGGGTCGGGGAAGTGTCCAGTGCAGAGAGAGCACCCCAGAGTGGGGACACCCCAGCCCCTGACGTAGGTGATCACAGCAAGGTTGGGGGTCAAGCTCCCCAGGAATCCTGGGCCCAGCCTTGTTGGGGTTACAAGGACTCTGCCAGACACGAGAGTGCAAGGGAGTCCTCGAGGGCAGGGAGGCCTCTGGGTAAAGGAACTGGGAGGGAGGACTCAGATCCTTCCGCTAGCCCATTTCACTGGGGTAGTTCAGAAGCCAGGAAAGTTCCCCATAATAGCGGGATCATTCCCCTGCTTACACATACACAAAACCGTAAGATAACTGGACGGTGTTTTATTTATCTAATTCATATTAATTTTGGCACTATTATTTCTGCAGGCAATACAGCTGCATCCATACGAAATGGGGTCCTGTTTCTTATAGAGGAAGCAGGGTATGCTGAGCTCGGCCAAAACTTACTTGGGAGATTTATAAGGAATGTCTACATTTTACAGGCAGTGGGGCTGATGATTCAGAAGCGACACACACCCATGTGAGTCAGCACTGCAAAGTTGGAGGTGCCATCTTTTGGAGCGGACATAAAATCAAGGCTCTCCCTGTTTGTGATCACCAGTGATCCTTGGGTAATTACTCTCTGCCTATCCTTTGTACTTTTAATTAAAGAAGCTTATGATCAATTCCTTGCCTCAGATGATGTATAACATTGTTCTGTGCTGTTAAACAGCTGTTGTGTTTCACTACAGAAGTGGCTGCATTTGAGTGGCAGGTAAGGTGATTTCTATATAAAAACTTGTGAAGCATGGTATAGAATACATGTAAGAAAATTTATGAATTATTTTCTTCAATCCATTTGTTTTGGTTTTGTATTAGTATACATATTTATATTTATTATAGCAAGAAAATCTCACTACCATCTATTAATTTTTTTATACATATTATCTACTAGTCAACAGCTACATTTAAATAACCATGATACCAGACTAATGCAAATGACAACTTTAAAGTGTGAAGAATAAACTCAAACAAGTTTTACAGCATTTTTATATAATTATAGTATGTAAGTGAACACAAATCATGTTATATGCCAATTGGCGGAATCATATTTGACGCCATAACCCTACCATAAAAGTTGTTTTGCGTAATTGTCTTTTAACCAGACTACAAGTGTTTAAAAATACAACCACTAAAACTTGGTCTTTAATATTACAGTATATAAGAAGAATTGGGCAGTGCTGGTAGCCCCACTTATAATGAAGATCGCCTGACACTTCTCATTATCAGATGCTTTTTTCAGTGGCTTATGCCTTTGCCAGACTTTAACCCTTTGAGTTTCCCAGACAGACAATCTTAATTCTTAATTTCCTAGCTTCGGCGTGCTTGACTTTGCAACCTGGACATTCTTTCAATGTAGTTTTGTGTAGTGATATTTAAACACGCAGCTGTGATGTTTTGTATAGGGCAGGGGCAGGCAACCTATGGCACGCGTGGCAAAGGCGGCACGCAAGCTGATTTTCAGTGGCACTCACACTGCCCGGGTCCTGGCCGGTCTGGGGGGCTCTGCATTTTAATTTAATTTTAAATGAAGCTTCTTAAACATTTTTAAAACCTTATTTACTTTACATACATCAATATTTTAGTTCTATATTATAGACTTATAGAGAGAGACCTTCTAACAACGTTAAAATGTATTACTGGCACGCAAAACCTTAAATTAGAGTGAATAAATGAAGACTCGGCACACCACTTCTGAAAGGTTGTCAACCCCATAGGGGTTTTGTAGAAATAAAAAAATAAATTCTTGTGTGACTGACCAAGTATAAATTAAAGAAAAGCTGTGAACAACATTACATGCATTTCTCAGGGGCCTGTCATGTCCACAAACCACTTAACACCCCCAGATGCATGGCTGTAACTATGTTCTCATACCCTCGTCGTGTCTAAGTATAGCCTCAAAGCTAAAAGTATGTGACTATTTATTACATATTTATTTAATTTATAAATGAATGAGTGACTGAACAAATGATAAAGTCCACCACGAACCTAGCCATGCACATTTAATTTAACATGGTAGCATATGAACACGATATAGTGTTAGTTATTACATGCTCTGGTTTCTCTTCAAACCAGAGCATGTAACAACTAGGTGTGGCCTAGTAGACAGAGCACTGGGATGGAATCAGGAGAACTGTTCCCTTTCCAGTTCTGCTCCACTTGCCTGCTGAGTTCTAGTCCAATACCTTTCTGGGTGACCTTGGGCAAGTCAGTTCAGCATTGTGCCTCAGTTTCCCCACGTGACCCATGCAGAGATGCACTGACCTCAGGGGTGCAATGTGGGCATGCTGGGATCTGCCCACATAGAACATGTCAGGATTTGGTCCTAACTTTGAGACTTTAAACCAGATAACCATTACACAAATATATGTATAGGGCTTGCTTATGCTCGAAAGTTGACAGGCTACCTTAATCTGAGTTAATTTAAAAGTCTAATAGCTATGCCTGAATAATTCCATGTGTAGTTACTCTTATTCCAGAATAAAAGTGTCTTGCTCCTGTTTAGCTTTCAAAATGGATTCTAGAATAAGAGCTATTCCAGAATAATTCCATGTGTAGACAAGTTCCTCCTCGAAGCCCTCCACCCCTCAGAGTTCCCAGAAGAGATTCCTTGTTATCAAAATACTGCATATATAAATTAGACATTACAAGACATATCCAAGAAAAAGTAGCAATAAGAAGTATGAAAAATGTAGAATTGATATCTAGCATTCCTTACTGATCTGTTTTCCTTCTGGTGGCATTACAAAAACACGACTAAATGCACAGCTTGATGCAGGACTGAAATAACTATAATATGAGTTTCACATATAAACCATGAGATAAATTTTGGAGGAAAAAACACCCCCAAACTATTTTAATCTTCTCTCTGCAACTTCTTCCTCCTACTTATGAAATAACTGCTACAGTAATTACTTCAATCTTATGTAACTTTCCCTGGAAATTTCTGAACCATCCAAGAGAATAGACCACATGTTTCATGTAAACAGGCTTCCTATAATACAGTCATACAAAGAGTGGTAAATTCTTTCAACTTCAAAGAAGGGAATTCAAAGACTATCATCAGGTTACTAATCGGTCAGCCTTTGGACAGACACTGGTGTGTAATTCATGCTACCAGAATTTTAAGGCTGCATGAACTCCCACAAACTCGCCATAAAACAAGAAATGGGACATGTAGGCCATGTCTCCTCTCTCTACTTTGGACACTACAGGCAGCCCTCCATGGGATCAGGGATCTAAATTCACTAAATCAAACAGGAGCCATGAAAATAGTTAACGTGGCCTTCAGCAGAGAGGGTGGGTTCCTGGGGTAGCAGTGGTATTAATGCACTGCCAATTGAGTTATATTTCCTGGAAGCTGAACAAAGGGATCACAGAGTCCGTGTGAATGCCCAGGACGTATGGATTCCGGGGAAGAAACGTTTCTCCTTCCCAGCTCTGTCCACCTGGACAAAATAGAAGGTACATTCCACCCCACCAAATGTTTACATTTAGTAGAGTATATTAAAAAATAACACCTCCTCCATAACAATTTTCCTATATCATCCATTAGCTGGAGATGAACTTTGCACCAGGACAATCCCTGCTGGGGAGAAAAGACACTCTGAAAAGTTTACAGTCTTGAATTTAAAGTTACTGGGCCAGATGTTCACTGGTACAAGTCAAGTAAGGATCTTGTCCACAGTTTTTTCATGGTATCATGTCATTAGAGGGCATATATGTCATCTCTGTAGAGTGACCAGGGTGCATGATCCTCTAAAGCCCTGGCTGTCTTGAGAAGCCAGGGGATCTCAACTTATCTGCACGAAAAGGATAGTCAACTGAAAGGGCTGTCGCCCTCTGGGCTACTTCCTAGCCCATCCTACTACAGCACAGTGCAGTGCCACTTAGGAAACCTATACAGGCGAGTCTCATCTTACGTGGGGGTTACATTTCGCAGTTAGCGCGTAAAGCGAAAACCGCGTATAGTCAAAATTACATTGAGTTGAATGGCGGGCGGATTCACCCGCACTACAGGTACAGTATTAAAATAGTTATTTTTCTCTTTTTGGGAGGGGAGGGGGTGTTTGGTTTTGCCGACCACGTAAAGCTGAAATCGTGCATGTTAAATGCACGTAAGATGCGACAGACCTGTACCACACACCCCTCCGGTAATGGGATATAAGGTGCAGGGCCAGGTTTCAGTGATGTTAGCATCAACATCTGTGGGAAATTTTTCAGCAGTTTCCACAGGCAAGCAGGAGATACTACCACACAGAGCACCAGGGCACCTTCTAGTTCCCATTATGCATCACCATGCCTCTCCCCAGAGCCAAAAATATGCACAATACATGCAGAAGTCTATCTGCATGTTCCTGTACACAATGTCATCACTCAAGTACCACTCTCCATTTTATTTTACTACTTCCCGGTATCTGCATGCATTTCATCCCTTCCAAATCTATAAGCAGAGTGAGCAATCTGGCCTGATAAAGAGCTACGCATATTTACCAGATTACTAACAGAAACAGAAGAGAACTTGTTTGGCAAATTTAGTTTCAAAGGGAGATATCTACATTTGTGCATCAGAGGGCTGACTTGGGCTCCTACAGAGCTTAAGAACTATGGGAACTACAAAATGCTAAATGACCGAAAAAGGCAGATATAGGTAGGACAGACAAAATTCACTGCCATCAGGGTTTAGTCCTGTGGCATACAAATGGGGTCACGCGCATAATGGAATTTATTTAAAAACAAAAAAGAGAAGGCTGAGAAGAGTGAAATGAAGTGTAAAAAAAAAAAAAGTGTTAAATTTCCATAAGGTTTTTGAAATGCCTTTTAAAAATGCATCCAACTGTGTACACCAACATATAAAACGAACCAAAAAACTTCTAAAGAAAAATATATATATTTTAAAAAAAAAAGTCTATTTTACCATGTACCGCATCATTACAATGTATTTGAGTTACAGAGGCATCAATCCGTTGTGCTGGGCACTGCAAATAAGGGCTTGTATACATAGAAAAGTTGTATCAATTTAACTACACACCGGTATAGTTAAAGTGGTACAACCTCTTGAGAGTGGAGACAGTTATCAGTATAATGGTACTTTATTACCAGTATATTTATTCCTGTGTAGCATGGGAAAGAAGCTATCATACTGGTATAAGGACCTTTATACGAGTATAACGACATCCACACTAGTGGCTGTACTCATAAAAAAAAGATTAGAAATAATTATGCTAGTACACCAAGCCCAAGGCACACAACATGAGGCAGAGGTCGTCTCCAGAACAGTTTACAGTCTTTACAATTCAGTCCAAGGAAATGCAGTAGCACAGAGATGCCAAGTGACTTGCCCACACACACAGATCATTGGGAGAGCAGAGAACAAAACCAGGTCTCCAGACTCCCAGATCCACCAGCCCACACAGTCTCCCAGTAAGTTGTGATAGCATTTGGGGAGTCTACTTCTGTTCAAAAACCTCCTGGGTAGGGCAATAGAGAGGCTGATTTTCAGTTTCTAAACTGATAGTGGTAGAGGGAAATCTTTGCCCCAGAGAAAGAGGCACAACATGGAGCACGCTCAGTGTAAGAGGCCAGCAATAGGCATGACACCTTGCCAGAACAGAAGGGAATGGGGGAAAAGTATTTTGGCATGCTTTCCTAAGACACCATTTCTGTGGTTACAGCTGAGTTGGACCAGACCAGGTAGTTTCATATTGGGAAAAACACCCTGATCCTACTAGGTACCCTATCCAGTGTTTCTTCTAATGGTGGATGCAGTGTAAACTATGGAATAACCTAGCCAATTAAACCACTCACTGAGCCTCCCCAAACTCAAACCATGTAAGGTGAGAGGAAGGAGGAGGCAACAGAGCCCTTCCTTCCCCTCTTTAATTAAAAGCCTAGGGGAGCGCCCATGCTCTCCCTGGCTTGTATAAGCACCCTGCCCTCAAAGTTCCTCTTCCTCCTCAGCTGGGAGAGGGAGAGCAGCTCCCTCTGCTGTTTCAATCAGTTTTTACCACTGCACCTAAAGCGCTGGCCAGTGCAGAGAACTCCAGTCCTGCGTCTATAAGGCCCAATCCTACAAGATGCCCAGCACCTTGAACTTTCCATTGACTTATGGAAGTAGAGGGAGCTCAGCACCTCTCGCAGGATTAGGAAGCCAGTGTTTGATCCAATTCCCATTCAAGTCCATGGAAAGGCTCTTATTTACTTCAGTGGGAGCTGGGTCTTGCCCCAAGCCTGTCTTTGAGGAAAAAAAAAATGAAATGCTGCCTACTGAATTTCTATTCAGTTTTGAGAAACATCTGACAACTACTATATTCCAAAGAAATTGAGGACTTCCCCCCCTCATGAATGTCTGACAAGAAACCAAAACGAAGATTCAAAAGCAAAGTATTAAAACCTGCTGACTCTACAGCTATCCAGAACTCTGAGTGCTGTAACAGGGTGTGTACTGGAGAGCTAACTGAAGAGGACAGGCAGACGATATTACAGAAGCTCTAGAAGGAGGGCGTGTCCTGTAACAAAGCTGGGGTAGGTGACCTCTCAAAAGAGTCTACTGGCATGAATAAAATAGTACTTAAACAAGATTAGCTGATAATTTCACTCCACCCTCATTATAACACTCACCAAAAGGGAGGAATGCTTTTACTGCCAAGTATGTGATACGGTAGGGAGTGATACTGGGAAAGAATATACATAGGTGAAGCTAGCTTCACCTGCCTTCTAGTTACAAACAGCACTCTCAGAATAGTTCAGGTTGTGACTAAGGTCGGGTCTATACATAGATTTTGTACCAGTGTGACCATTTTGATTAGGAGTATGATTTTTTTAAAACCAAAATAGTTTTACCAGTACAACCTCTACTATGGATTAAGTTAAATTACACCAGAATAACGGTGTTTTATACCATTATAGCTTATTTGCCTTCTTATTAGAAGCAATTTCATACCAGTATAACTGTGTCCGGACAGAAGGCAAGGTTTCCTACCACTTTAACGATCAGTACTAAAGCAGTAAAACTTTTGTTTGTACACAGAGCCTAGCTTTATATCTAAAGCATGAGCTTTTCCCCTGTAAATGCACCAACATTCAACCAGTTTGCCTATAATTTCTCCTCAGTTTGCCTAAAACTTCATGCATGTTTTTCTGCCAGGGAGAATATTTCTTGAGAAGTTTGAGGTTTATTGGATGAAGGATTTGGGTGATGCAAATGTTTTTAAAAATGAGGATGGTTAATTTTTTCCAAATTTCTTTAAAAAGCAAAACAAAAAAAAAAACCAAAACTTTCCTCCCTCTAAAATCAGCTTGGCCCAGAAACGTCGTTGGCCGACATCCTGTGAAACCAGAACTACTGCTTTGTTATTCGGCATTGGCCATCCTGTAAAACTTAATGGCTTGTGCTCATTACCTACAAGAGACTAAATAAATAAAAGTTCCAAGGTTGTATCACGACACAATCTTCAAAGCTGATTTAATTTTAGCCCGTTTCCTTGCAAAAAGTAGAATCCATGGATGTATTTATTCATTCAAACAAATGTGAAGTGGGAAGTGAAGTTTATACACCTACAGTAAATGCAACATTTTGCTCAGGGGAAAATGACAGAGGTGACACAAGAGTTGTACTAGAGTTTCCAATTCAGAAGGAAAATTAATGCTACCAAGCAAGATTTTGAGCTTTAAAGTTACAAAAAAGGGACACAGCTGATGGTGCAGAATAGTCTTCTTTGATTGGTTGGAATACAATACAGGTAATTTTATAATACTGTCTTGTCTGACTTCTCTATAACAGAGTCTAACTTCTCAGCACTCTTTTGGTATTCCTTTCACTTGGTACAATCATCCCCAATAGCTTTCTAGTCAGCTACTGTTGTCTCCCAAAGCCAAGTACTGTAGTAGAGTCATTATGTTCAGCAATTGACTCAGGCAACTATAATTATTTTATCAAATTACTTCTTATTCTTTAATTTTTTTCTGCATTGTTATAAAAACATTTTTTTAAAGTGCATTGAGTTTTTAATCACTCTCCAATATCAAAACTGTTGGATTTTAGTATTTATTATTGTTCTTACGCCGTCTATTTTAAGGTGCATTTGAATCTAGACCTGGAAATAAGAAAGCCATCTGTGACACCCATTGTAGCACCGCTTGACTCTCTAATTTAAGTGGAACTTTCCTCTGGCATGGTCAGATGCCAATAGCTGCCATTATTAATTTTCCATACAATATCAGCCGATGGATTTAGAGAAACAACTTTCATGTTATACAGAGTGGTCGTCAAGTCAACTAAACAAAACAACCAAGCCCTTGTATTACAGTGGACTTTTTCTGAGTCCATTGTAACCTGGAAAAAGTGTTTCCTCTCAGACAAATTCTATAGCAAGAATGTAGTGTGGAAAAACACTGGAATTGTTTTGTTTCTTTTAAAAATTGCTTTATTTGTTTGCTTCATCTGCTTTTACACTGGTTCCTCTCCTGAGAATCTTGTTCAGTTTTGACAAGTCCCTGCCCATTTTATTTCCAATTCAAAGTTCACCGAAGTAAATGGGCTTTGGATCAGGGCTTTTGGTCCCTGTTCTGCAATGAACTTTGGATGGGTGGTACTGAGGTCAGTCAATGGGGCTCTGTCAAGCACTGGCATCCATCCACACCAAGCTCATGCATGATCAGAGGACTTGAGAGAGTTTACCCAAGTAAGGACTGAGTAACTGGTGAACTAGGACTTCCAGCTTTGGGCCAGTGTAAACATGTAGTTCAAAGTAAGCATGCTACTGGATATGATATTTCTTAAACTGGAGTTGGAGGGAAACAGTCTGCCTATTCAACTCACTACTTACAATAAGTTACTTAGAATTATGTGAGTATTTGCCAATTCCTATCCGTACTTTGCTAAAGGGAGATGCATATATTGTAAGGTATACATAACATCATTAGTCACCTATGACAAGCAATCTACTCTGATTTATCTTTTAGGATCATCTCATTTGGAAGAAAAATGGGTCTCTGACCCATCTGTAACCTATGCATGTAACTTTGATATCATAAAGTAATACTGTGTTAAGGAAGCAATAGAGATTCTTCAACATGAGCCAAAATATTTTACCTGCAACCTTTTGGAACAGAAGCTGAAAACATCAGTGGCCTGGCCAAAAGTCTTACTAACATGGAATTGCCACAGGCTAATAAATATGAAGAACTCTTCACCAAGCACATCATTTTACTACCGTTGAGTGAGAACTGCTTGATTGTTTCAGAAGCAGGTCTTGCACTCCCCTGTCTGCTCTATGCACTCTTCACTGTACAGTCAAATATCCAAGATGATTGCCTTGTCATGGTTTCATCTCTGTTTAAACTGGACATGGCTGAAATAAGAGCTGTGGCTCAAAATGATCCAATCAAACACAGGACTGAGGACCTAATCCTGACCTTCACCCCTGCAGACCCAGAAGAACTAATGCAGGTTCTACTTCTTTGGGGGATCAGTGGGTAAATCTGAGAGTGAAGGATTTGGGGGCCTAATCCACCTCCCACTGAAAACAACAGCCCCAATACAGCACTGCCCAGTACCTTGGGTTGCCACTTACACCCGTGCAAAAGTAGTGCAAAACACTACCAAATGAGAATTACATGCACTTTGTACCAAGATAAACGGGCAGGCCAGCAGTGTATCAAGGTCTTTCCAGTGACTTCTAATCAGACCCATGGTCCGTGCACACAGAGTACTCGTCCTCCCTACCTACATGGGGTCTGCTTGCATCCTAGCAGCAGGAATTTTGAGCGGCAAGAAAATCCACAACTTAACAGTTTCCAGTAGCCATTCCCCTCCCTGCAAAGGGAAAATGTAGAGGCCCATGGGCTACTGAAGCTCCCTGGCTGTGGAACATATGGTGGACCCCAATGCACAGTCTCATTATTTGGCCTGTATCCCCTGGGTTGAAGATTTGGCCCTACGTATAAACTAACCAATCCAACTGCAACAAAAGCCTGACCAAACAAAACAAAACAAACAAACAAACCCAAAGATGTTGATTAGAGGCTGACATGGGATAAAGCACCTTGCTCTAAAACAGTTTGATCAGAAGAAAATCTAGTTTTGTAATGAAAAGACGACGAAGAATTCTATATGAAAAAGAGGGGGTCATAGTCCTAGGTTCCAATCACACAGGCAAAAGTCCTGCATCCCAAATAAAATTGTACCTGCCTTCAGAACACTGGATAGGGCCCTACATTTGTCCACACCAACATATCCTTAAAACAGGCCAACAACAGTGAAAGTTACTGACAAACATGCAAGATGAAATATTCAGGAATTTTCGTCAACACCAGGAGCCATGTGCATA
Source organism: Gopherus flavomarginatus (assembly GCF_025201925.1). Taxonomy (NCBI): domain Eukaryota; kingdom Metazoa; phylum Chordata; order Testudines; family Testudinidae; genus Gopherus; species Gopherus flavomarginatus. The sequence continues at coordinate 14,924,771 of NC_066626.1, read as the reverse complement.
TGCTGAACTTGGAACATGCATGTTGCAGGCATAAATGAGATTAAACTAGAACAATCATTGCAAATCATTGCACAGTGAAATCAGATGCTAAAATATTTTCACATGAATTTAGCTGACAGCTTTACTCATTAATTAGAACCGGTTTTTAGTCTATATGATAAAGAAAAAAAACCCCACTTTTTAAAAATCTCATCTCTGATGAAGCCTTCCCATTAATAAAAATGTAAACAAAGAGAATAGTAAAACTTTTATAAACTAATAAAAAAAAAATCAGAATCCCCACGCAACAGGACTGGAATTGTCTAAAGCTGCTGAATTAGGACAGGCTGTCATATAATATTCAGCCCAGAGTCTTAGCAATCACATTCTCTAGCAACATGCATATAATTGGAGATCTTCATAATAACCCTCAGTTTTAAAGGCTCATAAAATCTGTGTTTTACTCGTAACTTGCAGGAGGTAAAGAGAAATTGTTAAGAAAAAGTAACACTTTCCTCTCAGTAAAAAAGGCTTTGAAGATAATATGCTTATTATTACAAAAACTAATTCTTAATGCCTTATTTTTCCTTCCAGAACATTTGGAGACATGTACAACTTTTTTTTACCGTATATATTCACACACACGAGAGAAAGAGAGAGAAAATGAGTATCGTAAAGAAAAAAAACCCACTCAGAGCATATTGGAAACAATACATTTTAAATACAAATAATAAAGCACTTTATGATAAGTATCTTGATAAAACATTGTAATCAACAGTGAAACAATCTATGTTAAAATAAAAAGTATGCATAGGCTCCACAATGTAGCTGAAAGGTGTTTCATTTAAGGGTGAAAAAAATCCATCATCAAAAATATTAAGTACACCTGACTCTCAGTGTTAGACACACAGATCCCTCTGCACTCTCTCAGTTTCTCTTTTGACATTCTAAAACAAAACCCTTTCAATCTGTTAAAGACTCAACTGGTGAGAGAGTACCATAAATTACCAATTTATACTGGCCATTTTCTGAAATTTTCAAAGCAATGCTAAGGTAATGAACAGGATACTGAAGTTTCCACTCAGAACAGTAAAATATATCCTACCATCAAGCCTGCATAGTGTAATTTTAGATTTTGCTTGAGTCAAGCCTTTTAGAAATAAAAGCTTGTTGGCTTTTTAGATACATCTATTTCAGACTGCTTTTTCGAATCCTGCTAAAAAGTTGTTTGGATCTCAAAACCTGTCCAAGCAAAACAAGGACTAGTAAAACCTAGTGTTTCCTACCTGGTACAGGTAAGGACCAGCTCTCAAATGCCACCTTGGGATACTTCAGACTAGTAATCAGACTCATGTTTAGAAGAGACTCTAACATGAACAAAACCAAATCAGTCCCGTGCTTTTCTTCTTTGGTAGCAAAATCTACGATAGTGGCTTTAGTCTAGTGAGCAAGATGAAGACCCCACAGATTAAACTAGTCCAAATATGCTGCTAGAGAGAAATACACAAAAAGAAGGCTTACTGCTTGTCATGTGACTCGGTGAGGTATGCTGCCCATTGGGTGTGCTTGAAGTGAGGTCAATAGCCATGTTGGAGTGCTCCCTTTCGGGCGAAAGCTCATTGTCACCTGCTTTCACAAAATAAAACACTTAGGTTTCTGTCCCATGGCTCCATAAAATTATCCAATTATACAACATTCAGACTTATTAACTTCTTTTCTACCCACTCACCTTCCACTTTTAATAGATTCCTCCACAGTCAACTAAAATTGGCTTCCTAGTGACCACAAACATGAATTTTTATTTATTTTAGAATAAAAAAGTATCCTCCATTCCTCACAGATTATAAGAAGCACATGTACAAATCTTGCTCTGGCTGCTTTACATGAACAGAACTTAGAATTACTTGCCCATTTCTATATGCTGTGGTGCTAACAGACTAGAGACTGTACTGGAGCAGAGTGGAGTATCATTCTGATGTAAGGACCTTCCACCTGAATTTTGATTCAAGGTTTTCATGTAGCTGGCCATTAAGCTATAATAGTTCAACAAAATAAAATATTTTCCCCTAATGAACAAGAAGGGAGCAATGCACAGTACTAAAAAAGCCTCACAGTAAAAATGATTTAGTTTCTGTCCAGTTTCTCATTTATGTTTTATATAAAATAAACATTGCTCCCTTATGAAAATATTTAAGTATATAATATAGTGGGGGGTTTTAAATAACCACTAAAGTTTAGTGTTAAATGGTATCTCTCCAGCATTCTCTTACAATATGGAGTTTAATAACAGCACAAATGAAAGTTAAGAGTTTCGGGGGCGGGGGGGTAGGTTATAACACTTTCTACACAGATATTGTGAAAAGGAAAGCAAAGGAGACTTCACAAGTAAACCAACAAAATTAAATAAAAGTACTTACATGTTATATATCCATCAGTAGCCTCTGCTTCCATAGTCAAAGTGCAGTGCTACAAGGCAAAAGAATACACCCTCAAAGATGCCTGCCAGTATCAGCCATTACTTAAAGCCATTAGCAGTTGCCTCTTTTGCTGCTGCAACCAGCACCTAAGAAACATGCAAATGAGCACACGCCGTGCACTGGTAAGTCATTGAACTCTTTTGGCAAATGATCTAAAGCTGCTGCAGATGGGAGTAGAAAAGGTAAGTTTGCATCTTGATGAGCTGTGTTGAGACTATAATTTGATTTTTAATTATAGTTCCAGCTGCTTTAATGATTTTTTTTTGAGGTTCCAATTGGACCAGGTATGTTTTAACTGGGATTTTAATGCCTTATCAATTAGCAGTCTTCACAGCCACAGCAGGCTTCCAAGATATTGATACTATAAAGATTGCCCTTTTCACACTTATTTCATGATGGCTCATCATGTTCTAACTAAAAACAAAACTCTTCAGTGTCCACATTCCTTTCAGAGTTTTCACAGCCTTTTGTCTTCAATTGGCCATCGAACACCCTCACTCACACACCCAGACAGCTGTGCATGCACCTGTTCATTGTAACCATACCTATCTATTATACTAGGGGCTGCATGGCATATTTAATATTTCTAGAGCAGGCATTTTGTGGTGTGTGCCAATCTCAAAGTTTCTGGAAGCACTTTGCTGACACAGAACAAGCTATGACTTTCCAGAAACTCAAGTAACTGTATAGGATGACACCCCCTAGCTTTCATTTGATTAAAAGAGAGAGAGAGGCAGGGGAAGGAATCAATAATCGTAACTATATTCTTTTAAGTGGAAAAGTTCAGAAACTGACATAATCAGAGGAGAAATTTTATTTCCTCTCTCCAGCTAGGGCCCTTTTTTTTTTTTGCCTTTAGTTTCAAAACTCTCACTGCACCAAGCAGCTAAATTATTCACAATGAGCCATTTCTGTATTGATCGCCAAGTATATTTAGCCCTGGCTCCTGGAATTTCTCCATTACTTACTGGAAAACAGGAGGCTTCACTTCTTGTCTCCAAAACCACTTCCCTCTCCCTTACCCCCCTTACCTCTCCCCCCTCAAAAAAACTTTTCTCTGTGTTCCTTTCTGGATCAAATTCCCAAGGCACTGGGTACACATAACACTTACATTTCAAACTGGAGAGCTGCTATCAACCTCTTTCCATTACTGATTGTAACAACTTTTAGAGATCACTTAAAAAAAAAACAGACAAGCAGCTTCCTCAAGCCCTTTCAATGTTACCTCATCTTTCCCCTAGTACAGGTAGACAGACACAAAGGGGGGGGGGGCAGCAGAACACGTCAGAAGCAACAGGGAAAGAAGATCATCCTAGCCAATGAAATGGAAGTAAAGAAAGGAAAGGACGGGAAGGGTGGAGGGGGAAGAAATGAAATATACATAAAAGAAAATGTTCTTTGAATGTATGAAATAAAGAAAAACGAGTTTGATCACCATGCCCAGGTGTAATGGCAAATCCCAGCTGCTAACCCCCTCCTGCCCACCACGAAAGGAGAGTTATGATCGTATTGAAGACATGGGAAAAGTTAACCCCTCCAAACAAATTAAAATCCCCTCTCCCCCGCCCCGTCCGTCCCCTGAAACTTACAAGTAGAACATTCAGAGCGAACGGATCGGTGGGGAAACTGAACAGAACAAAAATGAGCGAGGACTCCCTCCCTTGGGATGGTCTGGTTGAGAAACTCACTCAGGAATGGCACATACTTTCAGGAAAGATGAAGAACAAAAAGAGGGAGGGAGAGGGGGAGAGAGGTCAGCCAGTGCTACAGCAATGCGATTAACCAGGAGAGAGAAAAACTTGATCCACCGGTTCCTTAAGAATCGACAAGAAAACTGGAGGAGAGGAAGAAAGGGGGGACCTGGAGGGGGGAAGGAGGAACAGAGAAGTTAAAAAAAAAAACACAGAACACCCACACAGAGCAATAAACCTAGGCCAACTTCACAGGGTTGTTTTTGGCCCCTGGCAAAATGAAGAGATCTTAATTTCCTCTCTGTCTCTCCCCGCCCAGAGCACACAACCTGTCAAAGTAATTTAAGTCCTGCCTTATTCAATACCGTGTGTGTCATGCCAGTAATAATGCTAAAAATAATACTAAAAAGGGATCTGGAGCACCTTCTCCCAGGTAGCTGCAGCTAGAATAGGAAGCTGGTGCAAACTGCAATTCAGACCCTTGTCCGTTTCCAGAACTGAGAACTGATTAATCGATTAACATCCCAGAAAACAGAATTTTAATTGTAACCCCAAAAACAAGCACCACAAAAGGCTTTGCCAATCCCATCCCTGAGAGCCAGTCACTATGCTAAACCTACAGCAAATAATAATATGAATCTTCCCCCTCCTGCAGACACATATCTACAGACCGATTTATTATTATTATCGGTTAACAGCAACAAGTCATTTGATCACATCGCAGCGCGAGAGATGCTACATATAATTACACTTTACTTTGAGTCAGCCCCCCACCCCTTTGCAAAGCGGAGACATGCACACAGAGAGATTTCTCTGAGCCATAACACAAATAAGCCAGAGCTCTTTCTTCCCCCCATGAAAAACAAAATGCCAAGCGAAGATTTACCTCAGCAGTGCATGCAGTGCCTCACTTCCATCACCCTTTTGTTTTGTGTTTTTATTAGTGTCTCCTCTCCCTTGCTTTCTGTGCCTAATGCTTGTGTGTTTGGGCACTGCAGTTGGTTATGGAAACTGTAAGCAGTGGATCTGTAGCTAAGGGTAATCCTGTTTTTACTTCCTCCATCTTCAGAGAGCAGGGTTAGCCTGGGACAGCTGGTCAAACCCCGAGAAACCGATCCGGCAAAGACACACACACACGCACACACACACATCACACCCAGGCAGCCTCTCTCCAAGACACCCTGAGCCGGAGAGAGAGGCAGGAATGGATCTGGGAGTGTGTCTCTGGGCTGCTCAGCACACTCGGCAATCGATTACAGGACAAGTGCTGCTTCTGCTGCTCCATAACACACACACTCGCCGCTCCCTCCCAGCAGAGGATCTGAAGGTTGCTTCCCCACGCCAGAGGTGCCGCTGAGACACCGGATTGCAGCCTGAAAGAGCCATTTAGATTCCTCTTTACCGAAGGAGAACCACCGAGCCAGAGGAAGGAGAAAAGCCATGACCTGGGGCTGCATTTCTGCAGCCTGCATGAACTTACTTCGCTGCTCTTAGATTCATGATTCAGCAGTTCTATTTCTGAACTTTCTTTCTTAGATTCTGCACTGTGAAATCACAGACCCGGCAGCAGGAATACCATTGTGTTTTGTGCATGAAAAAGAACAACAGCGAGCCTTTCCGGGTTATAGATTTAGATAAAGGATTTAGGGGCTTAACTTCTATTGAAATGAATGTGAGTTATGTGTCTCAATCCCCTAAACTGCCCTGAAAATCTCAGCCAGTACGGCTTACTATAATGTCTGTGTAGAGTAACATAGCACTGTGCATATAGGTGTGTGAGTAAAATGAAGGTAAATCGAAACTGAACAATATCTGGTGCCCATAACCCCATACCATTTCAATGTACTGCCCTATATTGGATTTTTAATTTTGTAACTATCTGGTCTATTAGCTTTGCCCCAATTATAGTCTAAATGAGAATGCACGGAAAACCCCAAAGGGAAACAAGAGGAGAGAAATGTTTCAAATCCATTATTATTATTATTCAATTGGACATTCATTGTAAGTGTGAGATAAATTATTTTTTAGCATCATCAGGTCATATATGTAGGAGTCAGTTTAGCTGGCGAATTAGTACTATTCTCCCCACCATCATGCATGACTCACTCAGATGTGAGGCTAAAATAATATGTGAAAATTTGAATGCCACTCACCATGGACTGTGCAGGTCTTGATATGGAGGCTGATCCAAAGCCCACTGAAGACAATGGGAGTTTTTCCACTGACTTAAATGGATTTTGGGTCAGGCCCAACATGATCATTCCTTTTGTTCTTTCATGCTTTGCTCAATATTGAATTAGTTAATTTGATGATGGACTTTGAAATATCATCATTAGGTGTCAGGGTTAATGCTCCAGTGAGATGAAAGGAAGCAATTCACACTTACTTTCTGAGCTATTGTTTATATGCTGTCTACACTGTATTATATATATATATATATATTGTATTACACATACAAGTGCATTCAAAGAACATTAAATTTGCAACGTTAAACACTCAAGGTCTTGAAAATGCCAGAATTCAAGTGGCCCGTGCATCCTCGGCCACTTGAGCTAACAGTAGCTGCTATACTAATTGGTTGTCAGACCTTATGTACACCAGTCACCAGGGCTGCCCAGAGAGGGGGGCAAGTGGGGCAATTTGCTCCAGGCCCCGGGCCCCACAGGGACCCTCACTATAATATAGTATTCTATAGTATTGCAAGTTTTTTTTTTATGGAAGGGGCTCCCGAAATTGCTTTTCCCCAGGCCCCCTGAATCCTCTGGGCAGCACTGCCAGTCACCAGAGGAGGATGAGACGCACGTTTTGCCAGAGGGTTTCACAGATATTTACTGACTGCGGAGCAATGTGAGACTCTATTCTCTTCCATTTAGGTTCTCATACTGTGCTCAGCACCATAGTATCTGAATGCTTTCCAGCAGTGCATTCAGCAATGTGACTACAATCCATCACGTGGTCTCTCATCCTCTCCCCACGAGATGAAGTTTGTGCAGGGGGGTATTTTATTTTGGAAATATTTTATTCATTTATGTGTATGTGTATATGTATATGCATCTCTCTTTGTGTGTGCGTATATAAAACACACACAGATACATTGCTGTATGTTGCTGGAATGCATGCAGGAAGCTTGGGTTCCATTCCAGGTTTTATTGGCGAGTGTTAGCTAGAGGTAACAGACCCTTGTGCTCATATCTCTCCAGCCTGACCCTTTTCCCCTCCAGCCTGCCCTGACGCAGTCCTCTGTTTTTCCACCCTACCCTCGCTGTGCCTTTGGCCCACTCCCAGTTTTCTCCTCCATGGTTCTGGACTGAGACCCAGGCTCCCCCTACCCCCAACTCCTGCTCTCTTGTCCCAGTGTTCCCCCACTTAGGATCTTAATGTCCCACCCCATTCTCCACCCTATTTTCCAGTCTCTTTGTCAGCCAATCTCAGCCCCATCCTCCCCCTCCCCCAGTCTCCTAACCCAGCTCCTTATCACAATCTATTCCCTCTGCTGCCTCCCCCACCTTCCACAGATGGAAGGACAGCTCTTGGCCCCTCTGCATTGTGGTCAGGCAACGTCTTCCATTTCATTGCCTAGGCACCAGCTGGTGGAGTTCTGAGAGCACAGTACAGATACTCTCCCTGTGAGCAGTTTTGGTGCCTGGCCCCTCCGCAGCCAGGAGCAGCAGTGCAGAGAAATCTTGCTCAGCCCCTATCGTTCTTGGCTGAAGCGTGCTCTGTACAGATGAAATCTTTGGAGAATTTAGTTGTCAAACAAATGTGTACTCAGCATGAGTGAACAGAGACTTTTTCAGAGGCTTATAACTTGGCCAAATTTGGGCATCTTTTCCTAAGGACAGCAAAAGGCATATTCTTGACACCAAGGAGACTTCCCGTGCCAAATTTCAAGTCCCTACTCCCAAGCATGGAGACGCTAGCGCTTCTCAATGAAACAGAAGAATTTTTTCCAATATGAGCAAAACAACATATTGTCCCCAAATTTCATTCTTTGAAACTTGGAACAAAAATCAGTCTGAGGCAGATACCTGGCATAACTGAAAGCAAAGTCTAAGCGCTGAAAACAGGGTACTAGAATGGGAAGTAATGGCCCATTGTCGGCAGTACTATCAATGCAGCCTATAATGTATATAGAGATACATTAATTATAAGCAATAAAATAGAAATGCAAATTAAATAATGTTTTCTTCATTTTAAGGATCAAATTCTGCTTGCCTTATGCGTGTACTCTCATTGGACCAGATTCTGATCTCATTGACGCTGGTGTAAATCAGAGAGTTATAATGGTACTACTGTAATATCAGAATACGGCTCATTGACTCCAGTGGCAGGACTCATGTTAGGGAACTGAACAGAATTTGACACTAGAGGTGAAATCTTTGCCCCCACTGAAGTCAATAGCAAACCTCCCATTGATTTCAGTGGGGCTAGGATTTCACTCTAAGGGTGAAAATACATCATGTGTGTTATGAAAAACTAAATCATAGAATATACTGTAAAGGTATTTGATGCTTGATAAAATAATACCATATTCTAAGGCAATCCTGAAAATGTTCAGCTATTATCTTCTGTACTGTAAGAGCGAGAAGCAGCTTATTTAAATATAAAATCTCACATAAGTTATAACAAAGATCTTCTCATAACATTTCTTTCAAATTATGTATATACACATCTTTTAATATAATCAGAAATAATTATTTCCTAAGATATTTTGGATTTTCTTTTATTTATAATTGAATTACATTTTCTGATTGCAACATATGGATTTTCACTCCACCTGTGTTAACAGAGGGTTGCTGTTATCTTAGCAAGACAGCCAAAAGCCATCACTTTTTCATGTTGCATTTTGAGATTGTATGGTGCCTAAAACTCAGTAGTTAATATTGAGTTGGTAATTCCATTCTCTATCCTACTCACCCAGATTTGATAGCACAACTATCCCACACCAAATCAAGCTCCACTTTTTAAAATTATAGTATACAAAAATCAATATTGCCCTGTAAAGCACTTTGTTGTCTAGCTCTCTGAATCAAGATACGTTATTGACAATACTTCAGAGAAGCGATTGCAGAAATCAAAAACACTATGGCTAGCGTCTATATATAGCTCTTTACGCCTCCAAAGCATTTTACAAGTATTAGCTAATTAATCATTGCAAAACACCTGTGAAGGAGGTAAGTTTTACTGTTCTCATTTTATGTAGGAAAAGATAGAGCAATCAAGTGACTAGCCCAAGGCTATGTTGAGTGTCAAGAGATGAGACTAGAGAGCAGATCTTCTGACTTCCACACTTACAGACTTGTCTTGTCTACACAGGGAAATTGTCTACATGGATATAATTATCCCACTATAGCTATACTGGAATCTCTCTCCCCAAGTGGACACTCTATTCCAGAATAAAAGTGATCTTATAAAGTGACTTACAAAATCACTTTTATTCTGGAATAGAGTGTCCACATGGGGAGAAGAGAGATTCCAGTGTAGCTACAGCTGGATAATTATACCCTACAGTGCTTGGAGAAGCTTTATACTTAGAGTGGGTCAAAAAACAGGTGAAGTGGGTTGGGACTTAATTTTTTCTCAGTTTCTAAATTTGAAATTTTATTAGCATTTCAAAAACTTTGATCAGCTCTGTAGGGGGTGGAATAAATGTAAATGAAAAATTCTTCCTAATTTTGTTGTTGAAATCCGGATGAAAATTAGGGCCTTTTATTTAATCATTTCAAATTCTTTCTTATGTTTGCTTTTGATGCCCTGTAACTTCTCAAACATTAAAGGTCTTTTGAACAAGTAAAGAATGGCAAAAGTAAAAGCAAAAAAAGAACAAATGTGTCTTTAAAATCAGTTTGATCTAATCCAGGACCATGAACACTGAAATCTTTATCATAATCCTATAGTTATTGCCTGGCATCACAGGCTCAATCCCTGCTTTAAATGCAAACCTCAACACGGCCTTATTCAGGAGCTGAGACTGGAATTTCCATAGTATTCTACACCAAGCACTTATCAGTTTTACTTAGTGGAGCAGTTGGAATGATCTTTTGGTTAAGGCACAAGACTGGGACTCAGGAGAGCTGGGTTCATTTTCCATCTCTGCCACAGATTTCCTGTGGGACCACGGACACTGACTATATCTGTGCCTGAGTTCTTAATCATCTTTCAAATGGGGATAATAGCATGTCCCCATTACACAGGGCTGTTGTGAGGATGAATTCATTAAGGCATTTCAGGAATGCACTTAATATTCCATTGATAGGAGCAGCATAAGAATCTGAATAAAAGAGATGATTTCACCTTTATATATATAGCAACACTCACAAAACTGTCCAGAATATCTGTCGAAATACTTTCAGATAAATTCCCAAATGCTCCTTTGCTATGCGGCTATGTAAGCTCAAGGAGTTCTTGGAGTCACCCTTCAAAACAATAGGTAAAAAATTTATATTAGAATTTATGCCAGCCCTCAGATTAGATATCATAAGTACTAGCCCCCCAAGCAACTACTTATCACAACAAAAGTTCCAAGTGTATTTTGGTTTTGCTCACTTAAAAAAAAAAAGTATACTGTTTAATTGGACAACTATGAACACCACAGCAACAGACCAATGGATCGGCTTTGTAATAATACCAAGCTCTTATCAAAGTGCTCTGAGATCTACTGATGAAAAGCACTTTAAAAGGGAACCTGCGACACAGAGAGAAAGTAACTTGTCCAAGATCACCCAGCAGGCCAGTGGCAGAACTGGGAATAGAATCCAGTTCAGTGCTCAATCCACTGCCTCCTTTAGCTACTATTGGACTGAATCATCAATCATCTAGTCATACAAGGGCTACTCTGAAGACAAATTGCTTCTGATCCTAATATATTTTGAAGAGACTATACATAGACTATTATTTACCTAATTCTGCACAGGACCACCTAAAACTACATAAACATCAATCTATTTATTATGCACGCCTCTCTTCCTTACAATACAAAGGCACTGTTTTATATTTATATGCACCAGCATCAATAAAGAGACCTATAAAGAAAATAATGATCATTGTGGCGTATCCGCAAGCTATATCCTTTTCATTCTGAGAGAGGTGCAACATACTGTACTCATTGTAGTCACTGAAATAAAACCCGATAGATTAATTCCTATTAAAAACCATTGATATTTTCCAGACCGACATATTTAATTTATGGTGAAGCACAATGCTCATAACAGCTCAAAGAACTCAGAAGCTGCAGATCTGTGTGTGTTACTGTCGTACAGGCATACACGGTATGCAGAATTGGGGAAAAAGTAGATTATGAAATCTGAATCCTTAATTTGTGAATAGTTCCTCAGCTCCCCACACTAAAGTTAGTTAGGCTTTCAAGAGTCATGGACTCTTTGTGGGGAACTCTGTAAAACACTCTGCTAGCATATCCTGTGGTTTCTGTATTTTTCTTCTCTTTGCAGTTAAGGATTTATTCATAGAGACTCAGTATTTGGTTCTTAAAAGTACATCGGCTTCTGCTGCATTTTCCTCACCTGAATTCAACATCCTCTGTATGAGACACAGAAAATGCATTATTGCTTTCCCCCCCCCCCATCAACTAGACAAGGTAAAGTACATAAATATACATATGCACACTGAGATGTCTTTTTCCTTGTACCTCAGTGCCCAGTCAAATTGTTTTGTCGGATGTGCTGTATTTTATGTTTTACTATCAATAATAAAAATCTACATATTTTATGTTCTATCAATATATAAACTTACATCCATAGAGAACCTTTCACGTAAAATGATCCCAATGTGTTTTACAAATTTAAACTACAGTACTAGTTATAGATACAACATTTTGGGGCAGGGAACATCTTTTTGTTTGTACAGCACCTAGTACACCTCCAGGCACTACCTTAATACAAATAATAATTAATAAAGATCACTTTACCCTTGAAATGTTACTATCATTAGGGTGAAACATAGTTGATATTTTACTGTGCCCAGTAGGGTAGCACAACAGATCACACAGTATCTGATATGAAAGAGTACCAACTCCATTTAGAGTTCCAGGAGGCATTTTCTGGTAGGCAGACAATTATTACCCAAGTTGGAATCTGGCCAAATGATAGACATCAACATGTATACTCTTGCAGAAAGTGCAATGGAAATGTTTAATGGAAACTGTCTCATCTGAAAATTCTGTTTGAGGTGAACTCCTCTTCCACTGAAAGGAGGATTTCTGGGCGAACCTCAAAAGGTTAGGAGTTCAGATCTGGTTCAAATAAGCATCCAAAGTCAGAAAGCCTTTCTGAACTTCTCAAGTCTATCAAATTGGATTCTTAAGACAATAAGAATTTACTTTCTTGCAAGAAATCTAGCCCTTACTCTTCTGGCTGCAGACAGAAATACTGGAAGAATGGCCATGTTTATGGTTTTTCAACACTTTCCTGCCTGGAAACCAGAATTGATAAGACCACCTGCTGTACAAACATTTCTGACCTGCAAAAATAATTGCAATTTGAGTTCTTCTTTAAAAGTGGGGAAAAGTTTAGGAGGCAAGGTTAAAGTTCTCATTGGCCCCAACCCAAAAGGCCCATTACAACCCCAAAGAACTAAGTTCAAGTGACCATGCCTTGCAGTTTTACTTGGACAGTCCCACTTCTTCAGACAATATCCTGGTGTTCCCGGAGCATCTTTCAGAATATCTGAAATGTTCTGATTTTTTATTTCATCACTCAGAATATTTCTTTTTATGTCTGCAAAATGTTAGGTCAAGATGTATTGCTCTAGAGAATAAAATTTACTCTGTTTGCCTGAAGCAAATGGTCCAGTGGAACGAGTGTTCGGTGTGATGAAAAGGGTTTACTGTGACAAGTTGAATGAGTGTAGCCAATATCAAAGCCATTCCTTTGCTCAAAGGAAAGGATAATGACACTTGCTCAGTGTTTCAGGACAAACTCATTCAGAACATAAAATTAACTGAAAGAAAATGCTCCCTTCTGAGAAACAGATATATGTCACTGTTGAGTCAAAAGTTGGCAATCATAACACCACCTCATGTAGGAGGGAAAGGATGGTCCAATAGTCAGAGTGTAACTTTGGGACTTGTGAGACTTAGATACAATTCTATACTCTGCCACAGACTTCCTGTGTGATCTTGGAAAAGTCATTTTGTGGCTCAGTTCCACACCACTTCCCTGCCACAGTGGAAAGATGTTGAGGATAATTAAACACATGGAAGAATGTGAGATGCTTAGATAATAAAGTACAGGGGGCCCATACACGATAGACCTTTTTTAAAAAGTATTCTTTTGCATGAATATTTCATTCCAGTAAAAAAGTGTCACCGCAAAAGTGTTCAGGCATTTGACTGTGAAGATATGGTCACCTTAAATTAAATGCATCGATAATCCATTTTTAAGTGAAGCTACGTTAATGCTAATTAACCATAGGCAACAATTCAGATCATGAAAATTAAACATTTATTAGCGTCTTTTGACACTACTGCAGATAATACATTACAGTATATTTGACCACAGCCTTTTAAAGCTGCATGTTAATTTTTATTGTGAACCATTCAGCTGGCTCTCTGTAACAATGCAGTTGATGGCATGATTCAGAGCTTTTGTTATGAGTCTGAATCATACTGTGAGAAGGATTAGTTTATTTTTTTCAGAGGATTTTTTACAATTATTATTATTTCAGAAAAGAAATAAAATTTGCCTACATCCAGACCTTACCCACAGACAATTTTCCGGGAAAAGACCACTTTAAATCTCTTTGTTGTAAAACATTTATTTTTTTTAGAGGCAGAAATTCCCTTCTTTTAGCTTTCTTTTGAGGACAAATTAGAGAAGAGTGTATGTTCATCTCTGTTGCTATAAAACAAATCTTTTCTTCCCGACTTCTGCCAAAATCCTATCATGGTCTTTGATGTCTGGAATTGCAAGTATTTTCTGTGTATTGTCAGTAGCGGTGATTTTCCTAGCCAAGATCTTGTCCATCTTTCCTAGACTTGTAGGGTCACGGATAAAGTGTAATTTCAACACTTCAGAAATCAATTTTTCCATGCAAGATCCTGATCCTGCAACACTAAAATCAACAGGGACTTTACCAAGGACCAGATCTTGTTTACTTTAGATTGTGGCATCCTGACTTCTTTTATATAGCAAGCCACCAGAGACAGATTTTCAAAAGCATGCATCATTGGCTTAACTTTGTTTCCATGGAAGTCATTTTGAGATTTACTGGGGACTTCAATGAGAGCAGTTTGGCCATCAATGAGGTGGGTTTTTTTTTTAATATCACTCTGAGTCTTTATCATTTTATATTAAAATGGACAAAGCCATCTTCTCTGAGTCAGGACTTGGCATCTGGTTGACCATTCCAGCTGGCAGCAAACTCTGCCACATAAAATAACATGACTATCCTGTTTTAAGGTTGTAATAATAACAACAATTCTCTTATCTGTGACTGCATGGCTCTTGTAACGAGCAGGGCTATCCAAAAAAACATCTTCAGAACTATGGGCCTAGCCCTATAGTTTCTTATGGGAAACTCTTCACTATCTTCAGTGGGAGCTGACTCATGTCCAATATCCTTTAAGAGTCAGTTAAGTTTCTTAACTCTAGATAAGTGGTGCTCCAACAGCCTTTTGATAGAACAAAGATGCCACCCAGTGGCCATCTACAGTGCTGTTAACTAATAATTCATGCTTTACAGTAGGACCATAGAAATTAGAGATGGGAGAACCCTATTGCTCATCTTGTCTCCCTCCTCTTCACAATGCACGGGCCCAGTCATCTTATCAATGTTTGCACACAGCTCCTATTGACTTGGATTGGAATTGCACAAGGCACAACCATGCAGATGACTGGTCCTTGGGTTCATTCTTTACACTGTGTTCTTGAAAGCCTGTCCCCTCACACACCCACACCCATTTTAGATGACAAATCATGGGGCTTTATTGCTTTCCTGGGGAGATGATTCCAGTCTAATTGACCTTATGATTTTTCTGATACTCAGCACAAAAACTTTCATTTGTTCAGTTTGATCCCATTACCCCAGGCAGAGTCTGTTATATTTACCTCATCAAAAACTTATCTGCCTTCAATAGTAACTAGCCAAGCTGAATATATTTCCCTCTATCACTCTTCCCTCACATACAGTTTCTCCAGACCAATCATCATTCTGGTTACTCATTCTCTCCAGCTGCAGACAGCTTACCATCAAGATTCCCCAAAGTGCTTGCCGTATATTAGGTGCCCTCTCACCAATGCAGTACAGAGAACCATTCTCTCCCAGTTCTATGATGTGATGCTACAGTCATTATAGTCCAAATTTACATTGGCATTTATCTATGTATTCTGCAATTACATTGCAAGTACATATCTGATTTGCTGTCCCCTTAGGTATCTTTTTGGCATTGTTGCTTCCTAAATAGCTCCCTCCAACTAAATATCTGTGCTTCAGATTATATTTATTCCCTCATGTATAACTTCCACCCCCCACCCCTCGACTGAATCTAATTTTCTTATTTCCTGCACATGTCATGTATCATCTGACTCTAACTCTTTTTGTTATTTCTTGGTCCTGGCAGGTCCTTGAAACATTTTCCAACACTGTTATATGTTACTGATTTCATATTGTGCTTTATAGTCTATCTGGAACACGTCCCTTTGCTGAACAGTACTGTATTATATTTTATGTAACCAGTACACCCTTTTATGCTTGTGTGATTGGTTTGCACTTTAGCTATTTTAAAACCGCATGATAGTACATTATTCAAAATTTAAAGCAGGGCATCTTTAAATTGCTGTCCTGTTTCTTATCACAGTTGCCAGGCAGTGTAGAGCATCTTAAATTGTTATACCAGGCAATAAAAAAATGTTACCCATACGCATTAACATTCAGTCCTCTTTCATTTCTGCCTACAGCACTACCTAATTCGACTCAGCTAACGAAAAAAATGAAGTTCAAATAATCATGTTCTCCCTTTCTGTTAGTCTCATGTTCAGATCTCCCCATAAAGTTCTTATGAGGAGAGGTGGGCTTTACTTTTTCAGTTTTATTATTTTTAACTAAACATTTAATCAGATCTATAGTTCCTATTTAAACTGATATTGTTGAATTTTTTTAATATTCACATATGATTTTCCATTTAATTTGTAGATCTATTCAAAACGCAGTCACGCTTTATATTAAGGGAACATTTATAATTAGTTTATAAAGGGCTAATAAATTATTAGTAGATATTTTAATAACCGGTTAATGAATTATTATAGAATCCAGCAGTTCAATAGGTTGTTTATAACCACGGCTTATAATTCTCTACTAATGTGCTTCTAATCATCTATAACATGTAATGTACATGACTGTAATATACTTACAGTATTTATAAGTCATTTATTAACCCTTGTAAGCTATTTATAAATGTGCCCATAAGCATGATAAAATCTGACCCAGAAGGCATGGGGTGAGATCTGATGCTGCACCTCTAAAAGGTACAGCACAGAACTTTCAGCCCAGGGGTTGGGGGGATTATGGCAGCTTTAAACCAGGGGTTGGCAAACTTTCAGAAGTGGTGGGCCGAGTCTTCATTTATTTACTCTGATTTAAGATTTCGCGTATCGGTAATACATTTTAACGTTTTTAGAAGGTCTCTTTCTATAAATCTATAATATATAACTAAACAATTGTTGTATGTAAAGTAAATAAGATTTTAAAAATATTTAAGAAGCTTCATTTAAAATTAAATTAAAATGCAGAGCCCCCTGGACCAGTGGCCAGGACCCAGGCAGTGTGAGTGCCACTGAAAATCAGCTTGTATGCCGCCTGCGGCACCTGTGTCATAGGTTGCCTATCCCTGCTTTAAACCATCTGTGTGTCCTCCCAGTCTTGGGCTGCTCTGGGGACTGGAGCAGCCATTGGGGCATGGCTATACTGCATGCCAAACCCAGGCTCTGACTCAGGTTTGAGCCCAAGTCTGCTTTCCATACACACACAAATGAGTCTGACTTTGGTCAGGACCCAGGTCGTAGGGCCCTGCTGGGCGTGGGTCACAGCCCGAGTCCTGTTGTAACTTAGGGTACGTCCAGACTACCCGCCATATCGGCAGGTAGTGATCGATTTATTGGAGATCGATATAGCGTGTCTCGTTTAGATGTGATATATCGATCCCCAAACATGCTCCTGTTGACTCTGGAACTCCACCAGAGCGAGTCAATGGGGAAGCCGTGGCTATCAATCCCGTGCCGTGAGGACGGGAGGTAAGTCGAAATAAGATACATCAACTTCAGCTATGATATTTCCGTAGCTGAAGTTGCATATCTTCCATCGACCTCCCCCTCACCCCAGTGTAGACCAAGCCTTAGATTCAAGCCCTCTCATTCTGCAGTGTGGCCACAGGTCAAGCCTCAGACCTGACTCTCAAAATCTGCATAGTTCAGTATGGATGTGTTAGCA
The DNA here is from genome assembly GCF_025201925.1 of Gopherus flavomarginatus. Classification (NCBI taxonomy): domain Eukaryota; kingdom Metazoa; phylum Chordata; order Testudines; family Testudinidae; genus Gopherus; species Gopherus flavomarginatus. The sequence continues at coordinate 14,907,184 of NC_066626.1, read as the reverse complement.
CAGCTGTGAGACCCGGTGCCAGCAACTGTAAATCGAGGTTTACAATGCAGTGTGGACTTTCAGACGGGGGCTTGGAAACACCGAGTCCACAAGCCCAGGTCCCATACACGGCAGGGACCTACCCTTAGACAGCTCCGGGAACCTGTCTAAGTTATAGCAGCTTCTCTGGACTATCCTATGTGGCTCTATGGATGTTATTTGCCTTCACCACAGAAGCCAAATCGGCAGAGTGCACAGACAGGGAAAGCTGGGAGTTAGGTATGACAGTACACCAGGGGCCAGGTCTATAAGGGACTTCAGTGGACCTGTGATAATTTACACCACTTGACTATCTATAGCAACATTCCTTACTGTAATAAACTTGATTTTTCTAAGGGTGCTTGATTTTGAGTTTGCACCGAGATAAAACGTGTAACCATGCACGAAGTATTGGTTAAACAGCTGCAGAATGTTGAGACATAAATTCCTGTCCTAGGTCATTTCACAAAGGCCATGGCCACCATGTTTGATTCAGACAAACAAATCTCTTCCTCTTTCCAGTATTATTATTATTATTTTTATTATTACATTAAGATTAGGCCACATTGTACACCCTACACATGATTTATTGATTTTCAGTGCTTAAAGCTAGTCATGATTTCAGGCATATAGAAAAATCTGTCACTCTGGAGGCTTTTATGCTATAAACGGCTTTTATGTTAAAAATATAACACATTCTGTAGAGTGGCCTGGGATTTTTCATATGTACTTTAGGAGATCATGGGTTATGATTAGAATATGAGTAAGTCCCCAGCTTCGTACATGCCCACACACATGCTGTGGGTTTTCTTCTATTAGATTGCTTGCAGTATGAGGAATTTCTTTGCTTGTTTTTGGAGATCTATCCCTTTATAATGTGGTGCAGGGTTATTTTGTTTTCCTATAGATGAACACCTCCTTGTTTAACTTGAAGGATTTCATTTTCAAAACTGACTTCTGAAAAACCAATCCACAAAACTGCACAAACATGGCATTTGCAGCTGCAAAATCCACAGTTGTGCCCGTAAATGTGGTTAGGTGCTCAGGTCCTCAATGTCTGTGCACAAATGTGGCTTAGGTGTGTGCGTAAATGGGCTCATGTGGAATTTTATGGGACATTTTTGAAAACTGAGCTCCTGGCAACTATATGACTCAGGCCACTAGTCTGGGTGCAAGTCATAGCACAGAGCCACATTTGCACAAACTGAGCTCAATTCCGAGATATATGGGACGTGGATGGTGTTGACTTAATATTTGACATTTTAAAATATTGACCAGGCTGAATCCTTTTAAGACCTCTCTGCAAAGGCACAGTGAAAGTGAAGTCTAGTCGCTATCTTCCAAGCAATTCTTTCAGCTTCTTGGACTAATATTGCATAATACATCTGCAGCCAAGTAAGCTGTTATGTGCCCTACTTTGTGGTATCCAAATCCCAGCACTTACCATCAGGCACATAAAATAGTCCAAGTCTGATTTATACTGGGCCTGAATAAGGCTAAAATTCTGGAGCATCCATCTGATGACATACATACTTGACAATGAAAATATTAAATGGTGATCATGATGTAGAGAGAAACGATAGGATGAAAATTTCTTTACTGGATAAAAATTAATTATGTACATCCTCTGCACGTAGGCAGAAAGTCCAGGTTTTGTACATGTCTTCAATATTAAATGAGAGGGACCTGAAGAAATTAAAACATTAAAAAAATGTCAAGATTTAGTCACTGTGAAGTGTTTCTAATTTTTCACACGTTCAGTGGAATGTCTTAAAACTTACATAAAAATTCAATCTGGACATCTTCCGTAAATGGTCCTAGTTTGGGGAGGAAATATTTTATTTTCCTTAATCAACAGAATAAGTGCCAATTTTAACTGCATTTTCCATGCAAGCTTAATTATGGAGTCACTCATGACCAATGCCTCAACACTTATTTTTCTAGTGTGAAACTACATTGTTCACTTTTGGTATTAAACTGACCATCAAATGATCTATTCTTTGTCATATGCATTCCTCCTAAGCATGGGGCACAGAGACATTTTTCTTTCATTTCTCAGTTTAATGACCTGATCCAGCAAAGCACTTAACCCCTTGTTTAAGGGTTTCACTAAAACCAGCCTAAACCCCCAATTAATACACCTGAAAAGCCAGCATGCTAAACCCTGACTCAAGGTGTCCTAACTGGCAACATCCTTTTATTTTGGACACAAAAGTGATATCGTTGCACTGCCCTGAGAGGAGACCAGGAGTCAGAGTCAGAGTTTGGTTTCTGGTTGCTCCAGCTCTATACCCAGCACAGATTGCTTCCCATTTCATGCTGGCTCCTATGTGCTAGGCATGAAATGGTGGGATGGGAGAGGCAGATCCAAGGTGCCACCCACCTGAGTGGGAGCAATCCCACAGAAATTGCCCTCCTACTCATATTCATGGTAATTATTTATTATTTGTATTGTGCTAGATCCTAGGACCAGGACCGCATTGTGCTAGGTGCTGTACAAACACAAAACAAAAAGGCAGTCCCTGCCCCAAAGAGCTCACAATCTAAATAGAATGCTAGAGATGATAAGTGAATACAGACAAATGAGGATGCGCAAGAAAACAACGAGACAATACTGCTCATCATGTGGGGCAATGGTCTCAGCACACCTGCTGCCTAATTGTTGTGTAGGTCTTTGCAGGCATCATGGCAAAGGAGTGTTTGAAGAAGCGATTTGAAGGAGGAGAACATGATATGTTCTAGGCAGCTAAGGTTACAATCGTGTCTTTTAGGAATATTTCTAAGTCAAAGAATATTTCCTCTCTTTCATCAAAAATTTGGCTTAAAAAATAGGAAGCTAGCTGAAAAAAATGACCTATCCAAGGCTTTATGAAATTGAAGCTACTTTGCACATTCAAAAATAATGGAAATACAGAGCACAGATATCATGGGTACATGTACGCTGCAATAAACCACCTGCAGCTGGCCCACGTCAGCTGACTCTGACTCACAGGGCTCAGGCTGTGGGGCTGTACAATTGCAGTGTAGACATATCCCAAAAGTATGGCAGTACGATTTATTGCATTCCTTGGGGGTGGGAAATAACAGGAGTCAGTTCTCTTAAAAATACTACGGTTTACTTTCTAAAGTGCGTGGGACTGTAACACTTGCAGATGTATATTTTGAGAGTTGGCTTTGATAATTCATTCACTCACACCTCCAGATAACATGATATTTTTAAATTATCCTCTTGTACAACAATGCTTGATGTTCACCTGATTCCCAACATTCACAAAACAGAAAAAAGTGAAAACCTATGATATCCATGAAGTATGATATTTCCAGATCAGATAGATATAAAGGTTACATGACCTGCTCTCAGTAACACATCACTATTTTCAGTCTATATTGCACCAAGTATATAACTTAAGAAAACGAGGGCTGGTGAGAGATTTAATATATTTGTCACTACCCTTAACTTGGAAAAAGAGAAATGAAAAAAAAATAGCTATGTCAACAGTTAGAAAGGTGCTGATTTAAAAAAAAATCTAGTTTCATCTTACATACATCATATATTTTAAAACTATTTACCCTATGTCATAAATGTAAAGGGAAGGGTAACAACCTTCCTGTATACAGTACTGTAAAATCCCTCCTGGCCATAGGCACACAATCCTTTTACCTGTAAAGGGTTAAAAAGCTCAGGTAACCTAGCTGGCACCTGACTAAAAGGATCAATAAGGGGACAAGATACTTTCAAATTGGGTGGGGGGTAAAAAGGCTTTGTTTTGTCGGTCTGTTATGGGTGTTTTCCGGAGACAGATCAGGAAAGGAAGCAATTCAACTCATTTAGAATTAGTAAATACTAGCAAGGAAATGCATTAGCTTACTTTTGTTTTGGCTTGTGATTTTCTCTGTGCTGAGAGGGATGTGTATTCCTGGTTTTCTTTTTTGTAACTTTAAAGTTTTGCTCAGAGGGAAATCCTCTGTGTTTTGAATCTGATTGCCCTGTGAGATTATCTTCCATTCTAATTTTACAGAGGTGCTTCTTTTACCTGTTTTCTTTCTAATAAAGTTCTGTTTTTTTAAGAATCTGATTTTTTTTAGCGTCCCAAAAAAACCCAAGGTTGTTCTGTGCTCATCTTGTTTAATCTCAAGCCTCCCCAGGAAAAGGGGTGTAGGGCTTGAGGAGATATTAGAGGGGAGCAGGAACTCCACATGGTCTTTCCCTGAGTTTTGTCTAATCACTTGGTGGTGGCAGCATTACCTAATCCAAGGTACAAGGGAGAATTTGTGCCTTAGGGAGTTTTTAACCTAAGCTGGTAGAAATAAGCTTTGGGGGTCTTCATGCGGGTCCCCACGTCTGTACCCGAGAGTTCAGGGTGGGGAAGGGACCCTGACACCCTAAAACTTTGAACTACCTTGTTGTTGTTGTAATCAACTGGTTTCAATACAGGAGTAACTGAATGGAATTCTATGGCACAGGAGGTCACACCTGCTACTGTATTTTCCACTCTATGCATCTGATGAAGTGAGTTCCAGCCCACAAAAACTTATGCCCAAATAAATTTGTTAGTCTTTAAGGTGCCACAAGGACTCCTTACTAAAATGTATGAAGTTTGCATCCATATTGAAAAAAGAAAAAGAAAAAACAGAACTTTCATATAAAGTAACTGTAAGGCCTAGATCCTGCAGCCCATACAGGAACATAGCTCTGATTTAAGTCAAAGTTGTACTGAGACTGTGCATTCTTTGGGTCTGGGATTCTCTTATGATGCATTTGTACAGTGCCTTTAGAAGGGAGGAGCTCTAGCCCTGCTGTAATATGGGACTTTTGTGTGTTCAAGGGTGGTACCACATTGGCATGTAATATACAGTAAATTAAAATTAAATAGTGTAGGGTTTTTTTTTTTCAAAACAAAGAAGTTTTAGGGCAAAAATCCTCCTTTCATGTGGGTTTCTCCGTTGCCTGTGAATCTCATTTTGACTGAAATTCTGACTCAGAGGTGGGTCTTTTTGTGGGAGATTCCAGAACTGCACTCCCCTAATATATCAGTGTCCAACTAATAGTTAGAAACCCATCACTGCATAGATGCAGGCGACAGAAGGTTCCCAGGGGGAAATGGCAGTGAGGTAACGTAAGTGCCATTTCTGCCTAGGAAAATCTCCCTCTAAGTCTCCTATTTTCACAGGCAAATGCAGACCTCACTTTGCAGCTCCCTTCACCTGAGCAAAGGAATACATCTTAACATAGGTGAGGGTAAGTAATTCTACAGCTGAGAAGTGAATGGGATGGGAAACAGATACAAACAAACAAAAAATAATAATTTACATCTACATTTTCAATTTTGATTTTTTCATCAAAAAACAGCAACCCCATTTTGTTTGTTTTGCCAACCAAAACCAGAAGATTTTCAGCCAAAAACTGACAAAAAACAATTTTAAAACAAAATTTTTTTTAGCCACACGTTTGGTTTTCTAATGAAAAATCAAAATGTTTTGGGGAAACAGTTGCTTTTGCACTGAAAAATTTCACTGAAAAAGAAGTTTTGATGGAATATTTTCAACCAGCCCTAAATGTTTACCTTTTCTTTAAATGCATAGCAGGAAGCAAGAGGAACAGGTGGAAACTAGAGAAGCTTCTAGACCAGGGGGTCAAACTGTGACTTGTGAGCACATGCGGCTCTTTTACCATTAAAGTGCGGTTCGCAGGCCCCACCTTGCCTCCTTGCATTCTCCACCTACCAGATGTGGGGAGGGAGGTTGAGACCTCTGGCTTGCAATGAGGTAGGAGCTTCTGTCCAGTGGGAAGGAAGGTCTTGGGGCTTCAGCCCTGCTGAGTGCACCTGCTGGGGATCATGGCTTCAGCAGGTGTGGGGCTAGAGTGACCAGACAACAAATGTGAAAAATTGGGATGGGAGTGGAGGGTAATAGGAGCCTATATAAGAAAAAGACCCAAAAATCGGGACTGTCCCTATAAAATCAGGACATCTAGTCACCCTATGTCAGGCTGAAGCTCCAAGCCCCAGCTCCCAGCAGGTGTGCTCCAGCTCTCGAACTTCTGAAGATTGTTGTGTGCAGCTCGGAGGGTCAGTAAATTTGGCCAGCCCTGTTTTAGACGAAAGATCAATAGTGAATCAGAGAGAGAAGAAAGACACAAAGTAGCTTAAGGGAGAATTTTGTTTCCCTTATTCTAATAAAGTCCTTTGTTTAATGTTAGAGGAAAGCAATTTTCCATGATTCTTTACCATTGTTACATTACAAGTGGGACTAATATTATCTAAAGCACATTTATAGTTCTGTTGGAAGGCCAAAATCATAGACTACATTGGACAATTTGCCTGCAATATTGTATATCAAATATAAACCAAGGATCATGTAACTTGCTATAGCCTCTCTCAAGAGAGAGCCGTAGGAACTACAGAATTTTATGGCCTCTTGTGCATTTGCCAGTGGTGAAAACAAACATGACACAGCGTCTTGGCCCATAATATGCCTACAAAGAGGTATTATGTCACAAGCTTCCTCTGGTATGGGGAAGGCCATAGTTACAATAGCTTGGATGGCTCAGCCACTTCTCAGATGTGTGCTGTACCTTGCGCTTTACCAAGAGGCTTGCCATGGAGAATTATTGACAGGCCCTGTTAGGCTCTTCTGCAAAATGTGCACTTTTCAAGGCAGAATAGCAAATTGTTTAATGTGGTTTTGAGATTTCCCCTTCTGTTAGACAAGTCTCTAGAAATTTGTATAGAATACAGTAAATTCTCCTGTAATTTTTTTTGCACGAGACACACAGGAGTCCTGGTTCAAATCTTAACAGTTTTGCCTTATAGAATACAAAGGCTGTAAACTTGTTGAAAGAAAAGGAAAAAGGTCAGAGGTCAGATATGGGTGAATATCACCCACTAGAGATATGTGGCCTAAGTACCTTTGAAGATCTGGGCCATAATATATACAGGTGAAATCTTGACCCACACTGATGTAAATGGGAGTTTTGCCTTCAACTTCACTGAGGCCAATATTTTACCTTATATTAATTCAGTAACTGATGATTGCACCATTTGTCTTTACTTGGCCTTTTGTCAATAAAAGATCAGTCAATCCACAGTATTATATGTCCCCTCCCTCCCTTCACCGTAGTATCTGAGCATATTGATGAATGTGTCCTGTGACAAAGTTCCTCCTCTACCTTAGTGGGTCCTGCGCTTATTGGCGGATTTGTTCACCTCAATGATCATCCCCTCTTGTGGAATCCACAGTCTGGGTAAGCTCCTCCTGTGTCTGATCAGGAGTTGGGAGGTTTGGGGGGAACCCGGGCCCGCCCTCTACTCTGGGTTCCAGCCCAGGGCCCTGTAGAACACAGCTGTTTATAGTGCCTCCTGTACCAGCTGCATGACAGCTACAACTCCCTGGGCTACTTCCCCATGGCCTCCTCCAAACACCTTCTTTATCCTCACCACAGGACCTTCCTCCTGGTGTCTGATAATGCTTGTCCTCCTCAATCCTCCAGCAGTACACTCTCTCACTCTCAGCTTCTTGCTCCCAGCTCCTCACACACGCTCCTTCTACTCTGGCTCCTCTCTGCCTGACTGGAGTGAGCTCCTTTTTAAACCCAGGTGCCCCGATTAGCCTGCCTTGATTGGCTGCAGGTGTTCTAATTAAAGTAGTTATCTCTACTGCCTTCTAGAAAGATCTTAATTGGCCCCAGGTTCCTTGATTAACCTGGAGCAACTGCCATTTGGTTACCAGGATACTAGGGATTTGTTTAGCCTGGGGCTAACATACCTGTTTCTCAGTACTTTACTGTAGCCATCTGGCCTTGCCCCATCACAGATCCCCCCCTCTGCTCAACACCATAGGGTTGGGCAACTTGGGACACCAGGCAGTGTGCTCGTGAAAGACCATCAGCGTTGCCGTGGTGGCATCCAGCCCTGTGCCGTATGCGGAACTGGAATGGTTGGAGGGATAAGAACCACCTGGTGACCCTTGCATTCTTTTCCTTATTTCTCTGCATCCACTGAAGGGGTGCATGGTCTGTCACAAGAGCAAATCACCGGCCTAAGAGGTAATAACGCAGTGTTTCCATGGCCCATTTGACAGCAAGGCATTCTCTCTCGCCTACTGCACACTTCTGTTCTCTTGGGAGCAGCTTTCTGCTTAGGTAGAGGATCGGGTGTTCTTCTCCAATCATCTGTGACAGAACCGCCTCCAACCCCACCTCGGAAGCATCTGTTTGCAAATTAAATTCCTTGGTAAAGTCCGGGGCTATGAGGATGGGGTCATTACAGAATCTCATGGTACCGTCAGGTTTAGGCACTAGAGCTATTGGACTGCACCACTGACTGTAGGATTCTTCAATAACGCCTAATTCTAACATTTTCTTTACTTCAGCCTTGATTTCCTCTCTTTTGGCTGCTGGGATTCGGAAGGGTCTCAGTGTTACCTTTGCTCCGGGGATCGTGCGGATATGGTGATAGGTCTCTGTCGTCCGCCCCAGTTTTGTAGAGAACACATCTCGATTGCGATTAATCATGTCGGCTGCCTCAACCTTTTGATTTGGCGTCAAGTCGGGTGATATCCTCACTTGCTCGTGTAAGTTATCCTTCTGGGGAAGGGTCTCCTGGGTGACTAAGCATGCCTCTCGATCATGCCAAGGTTTTAGAAGATTGATGTGGTAAATTTGCTCAGGTTTCCTGCGGCCTCGCTGCCGCACCTTATAGTTTACCTCTCCCACGGCTTCAATCACTTCGTAGGGTCCCTGCCACTGGGCCAACAGCTTGCTTTCTGCTGTGGGCACCAGGACCATTACTCGATCCCCTGGTTGGAACCGTCGAAGCTTTGCTTGGTGGTTATAATGGGTTCGTTGGGTCTCCTGTGCTTTCTCCAAGTGTTCCCGTACAATGGGTGTAACTCGAGCCTTCCACTCCCTCATCTGTAGTGCATGCTCGACTATGTTCCTTCCGGGATTTGGCTCCTCTTCCCAGGCTTCTCTGGCTATATGCAATATGCCCCAGGGATGGCGCCCATATAGTAGTTCGAATGGAGAGAAACCTGTGGAGGCTTGTGGGACTTCCCAGATGGCAAACATGAGGTAAGGCAATAGGGTATCCCAGTCTTTCCCATCCCGGCTCACCACTTTCCTGATCATGACCTTGAGGGTCCTATTGAAACTTTCCACAAGGCCATCTGTTTGTGGGTGGTATACAGAGGTCCGTAGGGCTTGTACATGGAGCAATGAACAGAGATCTTTCATCAACGTGGACACGAAAGATGTCCCTTGATCAGTCAGTATCTCCTTGGGTAGCCCAACTCGGGAAAATATCTGTAGTAGCTCCTTAGCTATTGTCTTGGAGGCTGTGTTGTGTAGGGGAACGGCTTCTGGGTACCGGGTTGCATAGTCTAGTACAACCAGAACATGTTGGTGGCCCTGAGCTGTCTTCTCTAGGGGCCCAACCAGATCCATGGCTATGCGTTCAAATGGTACCTCTATTATTGGAAGAGGTATCAAAGGGGTCTGCAAGTGTGGGCGAGGGCTATGTAGCTGACACTCTGGACAAGAGGTGCAGTATCACCTGACATCTTCATGTACTCCTGGCCAGAAGAACCTCCGCAGGATCCTGGCCTGGGTTTTCTCTACCCCTAGGTGTCCTCCAAACAGGTGACTGTGGGCGAGGTTCAATATGGCTTTTTGATGTTTTTGTGGCACCAGAAGTTGATGTATCTCCTGCTCCTGCATTTGCACCACATAGTACAGGAGATCTTTCTTCACTGTAAAGTAGGGTGCTGGACCCCGGACCTTCCCCTCCACTGGTGTCCCATCTATCTCAGCCACCTCTTTCCTGACGTTATCATATCTAGGGTCCTCTGCCGAAAGTCTCTCTCCCAGGACTAACCTGCCTGAGCTCCCAGGGGCCAGCTTCTGTTTCTTCCAACGGCTCATCACCATCATGGCTGGGGCCAGCCTCCGGCTCACCTTCTGTGTTGGTAGTTTCTCTGATGGCTGCTCGTGTCCATCTGCCTACTAGCGCGGTCTTCTGGCCCTGGGTCAGGATCCGGGTTCCCAAGGCCTTCGCGGCCTTCCTTTCTTTTTTTGTCTTCCGGGCCTTTTGGGGGGCTGAGAATAGATCCTGAGAAAACTCTGAAAACATTGGGGGTTGACATTCCCCCAACGATGAGTCGCTGCCGACAGGGTCCCTATCTCCCTCCAGCCTCTCTGGGGGGAGTAAATTACCAAACCCTGGATAGTCCCTCCCAATGACTACAGGATATGGGAGTTTAGGAACTACGCCCACTGTCACCTCAATGGGGTCCCCCTGAACCTCTATCTCCACTGGTATGGTGGGGTAATGACTCATGGCCTGATGCATGCATGTCACTGCTACGTGTTTGGCTTGTAGCAGCTGGCTACTTTTTACCAGCTTACCCGATATAAGGGTGATAGGACTCCCCGAGTCCACAAGCGCTGTAGTCTCTACTCCATTTATCTTCACCGGCCTGGTGTAGTTATGCGGGGCTAATGCGACGCCCGCAAGGTGGATAAGGGAGCATGGGACTTGCCAAACCCCCAAGTTGCATTGCATAGGCTCCTCGGTGCTAGGACACTGTGCTGCTATGTGTCTCCACTCCCCACATGCATAACATCTATAATTGTTTCTAATCATTCCCCTATCATGTGGGTTAGGGGGTTTAGTCTCAGGGTTTCCCCCACTCAAGCCAATCCCTTCCTTCTGGGGTCTCTGCTGGTTTTTGGCCCCCCTCTTCCTCCACCTAGGACTCCCCAGGGGTTTGGCTGTCCCACCTTCCAGGGCTGGGGTTGGGTGTTTGCTACGAAAGGGGCTTTCCTTGGGTAGTCGGGTCAATTCCCTGGCTGTCATGCATCTTTCTACCAGCATGATCATCTCATCATAGGTGGACGGATCGTTCTGGCCTATCCATTTGCAGAGATCTGGTGGCAGCGCCCTCATGCACCGGTCAATGACCAGAACCTCTAGTATCTCTTCCGGACTCCGGGACTGTTTGCAACCACTTTCGTCCAAGATAGATGAGGTCATACAGTTGGGACCGCGAGGTTTTGTCTTCCTGGTACCTCCACTCGTGATACCGCTGGGCCCACACTGCAGTTGTTACCCCAGATCTGGCCAAAATCTCTGCTCTCAGCTGGGGATAGTCTGCTGCAGCCTCTTCAGGCAGATGATGGTAGGCCTTCTGGGCCTCCCCACACAGGAATGGGGCAAGGATGCCAGACCACTGATCTCTAGGCCAGGCCTCCCATAGGGCTGTCCTCTCAAAGGCCAGAAGGTATGGATCTACATCATCCTCCCGCGTCATTTTCTGCAGCCAATGGCTGGCCCGTATGAGCCGCATCCCATCATGGCCACGGTTCAGCTCTGTAAGGGTCTTTACCTGGTTTACCAGTTCCCGCAATATAGCCCGGTCTTGAGAAACCTGGTCCATCAGCAGGCGATTAGTTTCTTGCTGCAGCCACTCTGCCTCCTGCTGGGCGGCTGCCTGGACACGGGTAGCCTCCTGCTGCGCTGCTGTGGCTTGTATCAGTCCCTGCACTACGTCATCCATTGTGGTGAAAAAAAAAAAACCCTCTCCTTTTTTTTTTTTTTTTTTTTTTTAAAATCACCCTCCTTTTTTTTTCCCCCGCTGCGCTGTGCACACCAAAGAATCCCACCACTGACACCAGTTGTGACAAAGTTCCTCCTCTACCTTAGTGGGTCCTGCGCTTATTGGCAAATTTGTTCACCTCAGTGATCCTCCCCTCTTGTGGAACCCACAGTCTGGGTCAGCTCCTCCTGTGTCTGATCAGGAGTTGGGAGGTTTGGGGGGAACCCGGGCCCGCCCTCTACTCCGGGTTCCAGCTCAGGGCCCTGTGGATCGCAGCTGTCTATAGTGCCTCCTGTACCAGCTGCATGACAGCTACAACTCCCTGGGCTACTTCCCCATGGCCTCCTCCAAATACCTTCTTTATCCTCACCACAGGACCTTCCTCCTGATGTCTGATAACGCTTGTCCTCCTCAATCCACCAGCAGTACATACTCTCACTCTCAGCTTCTTGCTCCCAGCTCCTCACACACGCTCCTTCTCCTCTGGCTCCTCTCTGCCTGACTGGAGTGAGCTCCTTTTTAAACCCAGGTGCCCTGATTAGCCTGCCTTGATTGGCTGCAGGTGTTCTAATTAAAGTAGCTATCTCTACTGCCTTCTAGAAAGATCTTAATTGGCCCCAGGTGCCTTGATTAACCTGCCATTTGGTTACCAGGGTTCTAGGGATTTGTTTAGCCTGGGGCTAGCATACCTGTTTCTCAGTACTTTACTGTAGCCATCTGGCCTTGCCCCATCACAGTCCTTAGAAAACCCTTTGACAAGAAATTACATCACAGTAACTGTGTATATACTTCTTCTGTAAGCAAAGCAGAATTATGTCTTGTGTGGGCTGGTTGCTGTGTTCTCCAGTCTAAAAAAACTTTCCCCACTGAAAGGTTTAGAGTAGGGGAGAGGCATGTAATTATTTTTAAGAAAAACAAAACACTTTCCACTACACTTTATCTTTTCTTTTTCTGTGGTGAGAGTCAGGTAATTTAGATGTCTGTTATCAGTTTTTCCTACTGGAACTGCACAGGCTCAGCGTAACTGATGTGCAATAATAATATACATCTGCTCTTTGAAATGCAACGGGGAAAGTCAGTTAGACTGTAATTCATGCCTTTTATGGTAGCAAAGTAATTAACGCCCCATGCAAACTTTCTTTTTTAAAGTATGTGATGAAAGCTATCCATAGAATAGACCATTTTAATCAACAAAGGTTATAAACCCTAGAGCGTCAAAACAATTATAAATATTAGGGCCTGAATTCAGCAAAGCACTTAAATATATGCTTAACTTTAAAGACACGCTTAAGTCCTACTGAAGTCGGTGGGAATTTAAGCAGGTGCCTAGGTGCTTTTCTGAACAGGTAGGGAGGTAATGAGGATATTATACAGTACACAGAATTTTAAACAGTGATGGACAAAATTTAAGAATATGGAGGTTAAATGTATGGATTCAGTGAAGCCAAAATAAGAACAGGTCCAAATGAAACACAGCGCTTAGATCAGCTCAGTGAAGGAGGTCTATCCCATTGCCACGTCTTCAGAGACCTTGGCACTCCACCCCCACCCCCTCTGGCCTCTAGCTCTCCATATCATTAATAGAATCATAGAAGATTAAGGTTGGAAGAGACCTCAGGAGGTCATCTAGTCCAATCCCCTGCTCAAAGCAGGACCAACCCCACCTAAATCATCCCAGCCAGGGCTTTGTCAAGTCTGGCCTTAAAAACATCTAAACATGGAAATTCCACCACCTCCCTAGGTAACCCATTCCAGTGCTTCACCACCCTCCCAGTGAAATTTTTTTTCCTAATATCCAACCTAGACCTCCCCCACTGCAACTTGAGACCATTGCTCCTTGTTCTGTCATCTGCCACCACTGAGAACAGATGAGCTCCATCCTCTTTGGAACCCCCTTTAGGTAGCTGAAGGCTGCTATCAAATCCCCTCCCATCCTTCTCTTCTGCGATCTAAATAAAAGAACTGTAGAGACAGATCCTCATCTATCTACATGGGTGCAGCTCTATTTACTTCAATGACCCTACAGCTCTTTTCAGAGCATGCGTACCTTGTGCTCTGGATTCCTTTAGATGCCAGAGCCCACACAAATTTAACATGGCACTGAGATGCAGAGACTCAGCGAGTCCTTACAGCCCAAATCCTCACTACTGGACATTAGTTTCAAGTATCTTCAGAGAGGTTAAGGCCTGAGGCTCTGATTCAGGCACACAGCCCTCTTCAGGACAGTACTTCAAGCACATGCTAAAGCCTCAGTGAAGCCAATGGGACTTAAGCATGTGCAGAGGTGCTTTGCTGATTCGGGACCCGAACAAACCATCCTTTCTCTCACAGAGGTGGTTTCTCCAGGTCATCACTGAAACCCATGGACAGGACAGAATAGCAAAGCCTGCACTGGCATAATGCCTAAGTCAGGCGTGGCCAACCTGAGCCTGAGAAGGAGCCAGAATTTACTGATGTATATGGCCAAAAAGCCACAGTAATGCCTCAGCAGCCCTGCATCAGCACCCCACCCCAACTCCCAGTGCCTCCAGCCCACTGGCAGCCCTGTTGATCAGCGCCTCCTCATCCCTCCTCGCACCTCCCGATCAGCTGTTTTGTGGTGTACAAGAGGCTCTGTGTGGGGAGGGGAGGAGTGAGGGCACGGCAGGCTCAGGGGAGGGGGCAGGAAGGGGTGGAGAGGGCGCAGGGCCTGGGGCAGAGCCAGGGGTTGAGCAGTGAGCACGCCCTGGCACATTAGAAAGTTGGTGCCTGTAGCTCCAGCTCAGGAGTCGGTGCCTACAAGGAGCCGCATATTAACTTCTGAAGAGCCGCATGTGGCTCTGGAGCCAGAGGTTGGCCACCTCTGACCTAAATAGTAGTTGTTCTGTGCATATGCAAAAGACATCAGCTTCCTTTGCTGTCATTTCAGCACTTGAAGTCAATTCAGCATCTGAAGAGAAAAAAGTGTGTGGGGGGAGGGAAGTCGCTTTTGTGCATTACATGTTTATTTTTCATTAATCCAGGTACAGAGCACCCCCCGCATCCTGCCAAGACTCACAATCATGCAATACTTTATGCACTGGGAGCATCAACAGGGCCACTCACAGCCTGTATAGCTAAGCATGGGCAAAAGTCTTTGCATAATCAAGGCCTTAGTTTGAATAACCTAGCACATGTAGCAAAATTATGGAGACTGGCTTCAACATTTGTCCGAAAACTCAAGGGTTCATCTTTTACATGCCAAGACACTGCAGCAATTGATGCTGTCTGTGGAATCATCTCATGTTCAACCACCTCTGCAGTAGGCACATTCAGGAAAGCAATGATTTAAGGGCTCTAGTTTTGGCCTCTAGGGAGGTAAACCACTTGTTGACACTCATGGGATTCACAGACATGTGTGAAAAGTAGAAAAGACTCCCTTGAAGTTCTACTTTTAACTTCTTGCACTTCCTTCATCTTTTTAAGCCAGATCCTTAATACGGTTTATGGCTTGTGAATAACAGAGTAATAAAGTGAAGGACTGGATGCAATAAATCATGATGCCCCATCATAAATTAGCAAAAGATACTGTACTCGGGGGTTCTGAACTCAGGATGCATGAGTTACTTTGATTTCTGTTTTCTGTGATCTACTTGTCCACCCTAAAAATCTTCTCCTTTTTAAAAATTCAATACAGCACTGAGTTTCATTAAATGTTTATGATCCTATTACAGGATACATTTTGTTAGATCACTGTAATAAAAGGGAGCTGATAAAACTTCATTATCTGTAGTGTCAGAGGATGAATAAAATCTTATATCTACAAAGTTTGTCCATAATATTTGCTGCAATAACTCTTCAAAAAACCACCATTGTAACTAGAATTAATATCACAAAAAGACACAGTGTGGTCCTTAGACATTGACAGCACAAACGATGTGAAGGAAACTCTACACAGATAGACTTCTATTGTCATTGCATTAATTACATGCTGGTATTACTTTTTTTAGTGCATTATCATGGTGGAACTATACTAGTATATTTTGCCACAGGCTAACAATCATAAGAATAGATTTACAGTGAGTGCCTGGGTGCAGAATTAATGTGGTCCTTTCATTACAAAAAAAGAACAACAAAAACTGCCATCATTTAAATCATTTCTCAGGGAGAGGCTGGGATTGTTTCAAAGGATCAACAAAATCAGGGCTATAAAATTGCACTTGGCTCATCTTGAAGTTCTAACTGGATGCAGAAGTAATAAGATTTCAAAGATCAGAGGAAGGTTGTTTTAATACCTTTACATTCTCCGAGTAAAGATTACTTCATTTTTTTCTTCTAGCAGATGTGAAAGAAGCGCCATTTTAATGAAATCCAAGTCCCAGCTTTGCCTTCTATAAAAATTACAACATTGCAAAAAATGATACAAACTGCAGCTGTGAAACTTACCTAAACCCCACCTATGACATTTTAAGAGTCCAATTTTGTTCAGAAAGTGAATTGGCCTGGGATATACTACAGAGGCATTTAATCATAGACTAATGCAGGGGTAGGCAACCTATGGCACGCGTGCCAAAGACAGCACACAGCTGATTTCCAGTGACACTCACACTGCCCAGGTCCTGGCCACCGGCCCAGGGGGGCTCTGCATTTTAATTTAATTTTAAAGGAAGCTTCTTAAACATTTTAAAAACCTTATTCACTTTACTCACAACAATAGTTTAGTTCTATATTATAGACTTACAGAAAGAGACCTTCTAAAAAAGTTAAAATGTGTGACTGGCATGCGAAACCTTAAATTACAGTGAATAAATGAAGACTCGGCACAACACTTCTGAAAGGTTGCCAACTCCTGGACTAGCATCATTAACAACAGGCAACAGGCTAACTTGCTGCAATTGAATCCCTACACTTCTGCAGACAAGGGATGGAGCAACTGGAGAGTGTGAAAAGGAAGGAGGGTGGGAAGGAGAAGAGTTCAAACTTGTGCAGTGGGAAATGCAGAGGGAGTTTTAACTCTGCCTCCTGTCCCACCTCCCACATACATGTCCCCTCCACTTCCTAGTTCCTGCTTCCCTTCAAAAAATGCTCCTCCTGGCTCCAAGCAAGAGTGAGATAAACCAACACAGGAAAGGGAGCTGGCAAGAAACCAGAATGGGAGAAGTGTAAGGGGAAAGAACATAGGATGAGAGACAATAGGTAATACAATGAGAAACTAAGTATTAAGAGTTGCAATCAGGAAGCCATTTGCTGTGTATAACAACAGCTTTATTGAACCTACAAGTTTATAAACAATGCAACCGATGACATTGTTCCTATATACCACTAGAAGCTGATGTTTAGATATACTAATCACACACACATACACACACTGCTTTTCATACCCAGCCCTTGTAATACTGAAGGAAGATGGGTTGGCATCCCCGTTTAGCAACTGGTTCGCAAAAGAGGTTTGTGTTTGCTACCCCTTCCAGCTATAGGAGTAAGGACACATCTACACTGCAGACCTTTCCTGGCACAGGTGCGTCAGTCAGGGGCATGAAGAGCTATGGTACCTGACTGACACAGAGCTGCTAGCAAAAGCCCCTTATGTAGATGCAGTTATACCAACAATGCTGCACTATTGTTGGCATAGCGAAATAATCTATACTACCAAAAGTGCTGTTTTGCGAATATAAGCTGCGTCCAAACCAGGAATGCCTGGCTGCTATAATATACCATTATGGTGTAGGCTTATGCTTCTCATATGTTAGGTTTGGGGTTCATTCGCTGACAGCCCAAACAAATCTGAGGGCTTGGCTACACTACAAAATTAAGTTGACTTTATCTAATTCAATCTCGAGCCCCTGAATTAATGAAGTCGATTGTGCGTGGCCACACCATGCCCATTGTCTCGATGGAGTGCATCCTCACTAGCAGCGCCTGCATTGATGCACAAAGCAGCGCATCATGGGTAGCTATCCCAAAGTGCAACTTGCCACAGTGTGTTCTGGGAAGTTTGTGCAATGCTTCATGGGACCAAAACATTGTTACAGACCACCTTGTCAAAGAGTACTTAAACCGAAAGGGATACTTTTCAATGGTGTTTCAAGCACTGGTAGATCACAGGAGGCGTTTCACCGACATCTACGTAGGATGGTTGGGAAAGGTTCATGATACGTGCATCTTTAGGAACTCGGGTCTGTTCAAAAAGCTGCAATCCGGGACTTTCTTTCCAGACCACAAAATTATCATTGACAACGTTGAGATGCCTATAATTATCCTGGGGGACCCAGCCTACTCCTTGCTCCCATGGCTCATGAAGCCATACATGGACAGCAGTAAGGAACTGGACAGCAGTAAGGAACTATAGACTCGTCAAGTGCAGAATGGTGGTTGAAAGTGCTTTTGGTGGTTTGAAAGGGCGCTGGAGAAGTCTACTAAGAAGGTTGGACCTTAGTGAGGAGAACATCCCCATGGTTATAGCTGCTTGCTGTGTTCTCCATAATATCTGTGAAAAAAAAGGGGGGAAATCTTCTGCAGGGGTGGGTGGTTGAGACGGATTGCATTTTTGAGCAATTTTTGGGCAGACACCAGGGCAATAAGAAGAGCACAGCAAGGGGTGCTGCATATCCGCAAGGCTTTTAAGAACTGTTTCAATAATAAGTTACAGTAATGTGAGCTGCTTGTCTGCATTGTGCTTTCCCAAACCTTCACCTGACTTGTATCACTGTCCCTGTAAAGCCAACCCTACACCCAAGCCCATGGCTTCTACTCAATAAAGAACATTTATTTCTCAAATCCATTTACTTTAATTAACAAACATAAGTAAAGAAGGAGAGCAGAAGGAAAAGATAACCTTGGGGAAAAGGGGCTGTAAAGTTGGAATGGGAGAAACATTTCATCAAAGGTCTGTGAATGGGCACCTTCTGTTCCTTGTACACACACACACACACACTCTGAGTTAAGTGAAAGGGATAATGGCCTTTTCGCCCATGCCTCATGGAATGCTTCCGGGATGGTGATTCTGCACCAGTCAATGCTGGCTGGCTGTCCACCAGGGTCTGCAGAGGGACTCTACCCTCCTGCTTCTGTTCCTGCAGTTCAACCAGATGCCTCAACATGTCTGCTTGGTCCCTCATAATCCGAAGCATCTCATCCTGCTTCGCACACTCTCGCTCACTGGAAGCTTTCCTACTCTCCATGTCCATGTCTAACTTCTCAGACAGTGAAATCCTCCATGCTCTCAGCTCTGTGTCAGCTGTCCTGGAAGTGTTCATTATCTCAATGAACATGTTCTCCCACGTTCTCTTTCTCCGCCTTCTAATCACCGAAAACCTGCTTTCAGGTGTCGATGACCTGCCGAAGGACACATTTCCAGCTGTCAGTCAGGGGAAAAAAAATAAAGGAGCCATTGTACATGAATCAAATGTTTCCATAGCAAGACCGTTTTCATAAAAATAGCACCACGAACGGGACGGAGAAGAATGTGTTCACTCCCAAATTGTGGAATCTCTCATGTGAGGCCCAAGTCCCCTATCAGCTACTTTAAACTACTTGCCAACCCACGCCAAGCACAGTAAAGGCACGTTAGCGGCCATGTGATTTGGCAATCCAGAATGTAGGGGGACAGTGATGTGGGTCTACATGCCCTTTTTTCCCCATATAAGATCACTTTTAATGAGAACTTCCCCCATTTCCCCTAGGCGACCCTATGCGATATCAGTCTCCTGAGGGTAACAGAGACGGAAAGGAAGGAAATGCTGCAAGCATCTGGGTATGGACCCAGTCCTTATGCTGCTATGCTGTGTACTGCAATGATGCCAGCAGAGTTAATCCAGGAGTTGCATGGGAAAGTGTCCTACCATAGTGGAAAAAATAAGACTGCCCTGCCCAGAAACCTTTTGCAAAGGACTGCAGAGTACCTTCATGAAAGTTTCCTAGAGATATCAATGGAGGATTCCTGGGCTATCTCAGTCCACATAAACAGTCTTTTCCAGGAGGGTCACCTTCTGCATACCTGGAGCGGCCTCTTATGAGCAGAGAACCACAGCACCTCAATTTTTCTTCACAGTAAACATGCAGTACCGCCGAATGCGTGTGCCTGGTAAAGTTTAACTGGACTTTCACTGTAACTGTATACTCACCAGAGGTGCCTTCCCCAGTATCACGGTCGGCCACCGTGATGTCTTACAACTCCCAGGACTCCAGGATTAAAAATATTTCCTGACTCTCAGGGAGAATGGATCCACCATTTGTCTGTCTCCCATTCTCCTCCTCCTCTAACATATCGTTCTCCTTGTTGTCCTTAAACTCACACACCTTTGAGGTGTCCATGTTGCTTGTGGGGGTGCTGGTAGGGTCACCCCTGAGAACTGCATGCAGCTCTTTGTAGAACCAGTATGTGTAGGGTTCAGCAGCAGAACGACTGTTTGCCTCCCTTGCCTTTTGCTACGCTTGGTGAAGTTCTTTTATTTTCAAACGGCACTGCTGTGTGTCCCCCATTTAGCCCTTCTCCCCCATTCTACAAGCAATCTTTGCATAGATGTCGGCCTTTCTTCTGCTGGATCGGAGTTCTGCTTGCATAGACATTTCTCCTTGCACAGCGATGAGATCCACCACCTCCTGTGCAGACCAGTGTAGCAGATCTGCTCCGGCCTGGAAGAGGTTAAAACAGCCCTGGATAAGGGCTGGGGCTGGAGAAAGCAGCCTTTTAGGCTGGGCTGATTGGGGAAGTGGCTGCAGCTGAGGCCACGCCCCAAACTGAGCAACAGGCCCTTATATAAGGGCAGAGAAGCCAGGAGCCCAGACAGTCTTCCTCTGCTTGTAGAGGGAGAAGGGCCTGGCTGCTGAGAGCCAGAGCAGGTACCTAAGGTAAAGCAGGGCTGGGGAAAGGCACTGGAGCTGGGGAGCTCCTGCCTGGAAAGCCCCAGGCTGCTGCCTAGAATTAGGCCAGGAAGTACTGGGGTTGTAGGGTGCAACTCAGGGGTAGGCCAAGGCAGCAGGTCCAAACCCCTTTGCTGACGATGAGTGGCTGATACTGCAGTCTGCCCCAGGGTGTGGGGCTAGACAATGACTGGAAGTAGCCTACACTGAGGCAAAGTGGGGATAGAGGGTGGGATGTTCCCAGGGAGGGGAAACCCCTAAGGAAAAGGGTTGCTGCCAGGGGGCAGAACCCCACATAAAAGGGGCACCGGGGTCCAGGAAGGGACATGGGGCCTGTAGCAGGAAACAAGGTGGATCATCAGCCTGCAGAGGGTGCTCTGAGCTGGAATGTGAGCTAATTCTCAGGACAACCAGCAGGAGGCGCTGTGGGGATGAGTGCTGCCTGGTTACACCAGGCTGGAGCATGTTTGGGGTGTGCAGTCTCCATGACCAGCTGGGCTCAAGCTGGCACACTCCCAATGCTGATCAAACAGGAAATGGGAAATTAAAAGTTCCCAGGGCTTTAGCAGGGGAGGGGCTGTTTCCTGTGTACCTGGCTGCAGTGCAGCAGCGTTAAGAATGATCTCCAGAGCGGTCACAGATGAGCACTGTGGGACACCACCTGGAGGCTAATTAAGTCAAATTACCCAATTCTGGGTCTGCACTACCTTGCAGTCGGGCCATGAAAATCGAACTAAGCCCTACGCCTCTTGCACAGTGATGAGCTGTAAAATCTTAAGAACTGGTTTCCTACCGGGTCTTTGGCAGCATTTCAGCGGCGGGTCCTTCACTCGCTCCGGGTCTTCGGTGGCATGTCGTCAGCAGATACTTCAGTGCCACCAAAGACCCAGAGCGAGTGAAGGACCCACCATCAAAGTGCCACCGAAGACCTGGTAGGGAACTGCCCAGTGAGTACAAGCCCCACGTGCCTCCCAAAACAGCCTGTCCCCCCGCATCTGACCCCCACCCATGTCCAGCCCCTGACTGTCTCCCTCACAACCAGCAACCTATCAACTCTCCCTGCTCCTTGTCCCCTGAACAGCCCCTCCTGAGACCCTCCCCCAACCTAACTGCTCCCCAGGACCCCTTACCCAACTCGTCCCGCTCCCTGTCCCCTGACTGCCCTTACCCCATCTACCACCACTCCGATAGACCCCCAGAACTCCCACGCCTACCCAACCCACCCCGTTCCTCATCCCCTGACTGTCCCCCTAGAACCTGTGCCCCCACCAACCACTCCCTGCTCCTTATCCAACCCCTCCTCCGAGCACTGGCCCAGCCCCCTTACCATGCTGCTTAGGGCAGCGTGTAAGCATGCCGCGCAGCCTGCTGGAGCTTGCAGCCCCACCCCCTTACCATGCCGCTCAAAGTGGCAGGAGCTGCAGAGCTGCCCAGGAGTGGCGCAGAGCCGTCCTGGCAGGTGGCACGACGGGAGGGGCCGAGTGGTGAGCGCCCTGGCTAAAGGAAGCCCTGGCCGCCCCCCTTCTTTCTCTCTTCCCTGCTCCCTCCCCCTCCCCTCTGCTAGCTGGGGCGTGCACTCCACCTCCTGGGGCATGTCTGCACTGCAGGGAGTCCCACTACCTGAAAGTTTGCACGCTGGCTCCGGCCGCCCCGCAGGTGTTTTGTTTTTTTTTTTTTTGCTTGGGGCGGCAAAAAAGTCAGAGCCAGCCCTGATGATATATTATGGAAAATTTTGACCAGCTGAATCATTAGCATTTCTAATATGTTAGAATCTGGGGGTTTCCCTCACCACCCCCAAATGATTGAAAGATGTATTTTAAAACAAACCTTGGAGCAATTTTTATATGAACTACAGGATTGGATTGTGCCTGTAAGTCTTAACTGTTTAACTTTTGTTCAATTTAGCATTGTCTAAGCTGTGCGGGGTGGGGGCTGGGAAAGAGGCTTCAGTGAATATCGGCGAAGGCCTTTTGTGAGAGCACAAAGGGTAAAAATTAAGTTAGTGTCTAGTATTTCTGAAACCACCACAAAGCTGCTATGGTAAAGAGGATGTTGATCTCCCACATATGTTATTTCACACCTGTTAGCTTGCAATGCTAACTGTATCCAATTAGTTTCTTTCCCGTTGCATTTGTGGTTAGCAAAAAACACCAAACCCTCTTAAGCAGTGGCTTCATGTATACACTTTAGAGTCTAACACATGTTGCTTTGAGAACTCCATCAGGAGGGACAGTAACCTGAGTACTTTAGCCTCTATTGCAGAATTGCTCAAGTAGCAGGACCCCAGGTCACAATGCATAAACTGCTTTCTGGACATTTGTGTTTTAGGAGGATAAAGGAGTGGATTATCAGTGAGGATGGCAGGACAGCGAGAGAGAGAAATAAACTGAAAACGAGGAGTGAGAAACAGAAAGAAAAAAGACAATGCATTGCTTACAAGGAATTAAACATGCTCTCTGGACATTTAGGTTTACATTTTCAAAGGAGTCTATAGGAGTTTAGCACCTAATTGTACTAGCTCCTTTTGAGATCAGTTCATTTAAACACAGCTAGGTGAAGGAGGGTGTTTGAATTAAGCCCCACTCCAGAGCACCATTCATTCTGAAGCCTTGTCCACACCACAGTATTTTGGCTTTGCAAGCCTCTTACATACCTGTAGCACATTTTGCATCCATGCACAAATCTCCTTGCAATAGGGAACATGTCAAGGCTCACTACTGTTGCAACCTGCAGGGGATCACTCAGTGCCTTTACAGCGCTAAAAGGGCCAGGAACACAAGTGTTGCAGCTGTAATGGTGCAATCAGTTCTCTTGCTGAAGTTCCCAATGTGGCCCTGCCATTGCCTTGGTGACAGTTCAGAGCCCTGGCACCATCACCTCTCAAGCTATTCCTCTACCAGGTGCTGGCCAGTCTGACAGCATCTGAAGCAGTCAGCTGCTCTCAGCTCTGCCCAGTCCATTTTCCCCCTCATACAAACCATAGAGCAGCAGAGACAGACACACAGAAATAATTTAAATCCAGCATTGTTAATAATGTTTCTAGGAGGAACCCAAACAGATTCAAGCTTCCTAAATCTTCAAGCATGAGCACCGTGGAATAATATAAGTCTGTCTGTCTGCCAATAGCTTGGTGACGCCCCCATGGCATCTGTAAGCATCAGGCTACAGCAGGGCATAGGCTCTACCCCCATCATATATAAGTGTTTGTGCAGGACTGAACCTTTGTGAAAAATCCATTGGACCAAACCAAACAGCGTGAGCAGATCCAGATACACCATGTGGGCCACAGACATGGCCTGCTCTAGAGAGAAGTGCTGGGGTTTGTGGAATATGTGCAAGAATCTACAGGCCCTGCAATGCTTGCAGAGAGCATGCTGGGCAGATGTGGTCCATTGTCTGCATCTGAAACAGGGTGGGCAGTTTGGAAGCACTACACCATTGTCACCAGTTCAATTCTGCTGGTGCAATTTGTAACTCTGCAGTTCTGAATATAGGTGAAGCTTGAAAGGAACATGCAAATATTATTAATAGTGAAAAGAAGTAGAGCATGTACAGATATGCAAAGAGCAGCAGCTGACGAAGGCCTGCGTAGCAGAGTACAGCAGTATGTTTCAGTCATCTCACTCAAACATCGTATGCAGCTTTTAAAGTTGACATTTCATTTGATGTTATGAGAGTGTGAGGGAAAGAGACTCACATAGGTTCTACTCTGAAGTGCAGCCCAAGACACAAAGGTATGTGTGAGGGATGGGGGAGAGAGAAAAATGGCAGAAGAACTCAGACAGAGTAAAAGCCAGTCAATTACAGAGCATCATCTGGGGATTCAAATCAAGATGCACTTCTCCAGACAAATCATTTGTTAGTTTGAGATTATTTTGATTGCCACAAGATGACAAGTAGTTAGAAAATACATGCTTAGGTTTAGCTTCTTTCCTGCTCAGAGATGCATAAAAGGGGGACAGAGCTCTCAGGGAGCTGGTTAAGGCTCCCTGATTATGGTCCTGATTCTCAAATTGCCCCTGAACTCATGTAAATTAGAGCAACCTTGGGGCTGCTCTAATTTATGAAAACTAGCTGCTCTCCCTAGGGAACCCTATGACAGTTATGAATTATCAGAATTGGCTGTGCTTTGCTCTGCTCATAGGCACTGACTCTGCGGGGCTGGAGCACCCATGGAAAAAAATTGGTGGGGGCTCAGCACTTACCGGCAGCTCCCCATGGCCCCACCCCCCCACTCCAGCTCACCTCCACCTCCTCAACAAGCATGCCATCGCATCCTGCTTCTCCTTCCTTCCTCCCTCCCCGCGCTTGTGCCACGAAACAGCTGATTTGCATGGCAGGGAGGGAGGAGGGGGGGGAACGCGGCGCGCTGGGGGAAGAGGCAGGGCCGGGGCAGGGATTTGGGGAAGGGATCCAATAAGAGCAGGGAGGGGGAAGAGTTAGGGTGAGGACTTTGGAGATGGGGTTGGAATGGGGGTGGGGAAAAGGGCGGGGGAGTGGGCACCCAGCAGCACCGGAGAAAGTTGGCGCCTGTGGCTCTGCCCCTAGTTTGCCCCCTACATTAAGGGGGCAGCGATTGGCATAGAAACTGGTTCTGCCATGTGTATGTCAGTGGATGGATCCCTTTGCCTTCTGCTGAGGAATTTCTCAACCAGGCAGCTGTGACCAGATCCTAGTTCTTTCATGCTGCCAGAGCCAGTGCAGACAATCTGACCTTCCATTCCAAACAAAAAAAAAGTCTTTACATCTGACAAGATTTTGTAGGTTTTTAAGGAACATTTTGAACAGGTCCTTCAGTAATGCAGACTTACAAATTTTATGTTCTTCTCTAATAGGTCTGTCCCGCATTCTCTTCTCATCACAGACACTAAGGCCTGGTCTATACTACACTGTTAGCTCAATGTAAGCCGCCTTATGTCAACCTAATAATGAATGTGTCTATACTACCAGGTCCCTTCTGCGACGTAATTTGGCTGCTCTGTCGACTTAATTACTCCATCTCAGTGAGAGGCATAGTGCTTAATTCAATGTCATTAGGTTGATGTAGATGCAGTGTAGACACTGTTTTGCTTACGTCGATTTAACTGGCCTCCAGGAGGTGTCCCACAATGCTCTCTGTGACCGTTCTGGTAAACATTTTCATCTCTGCTGCACAGCAGCCAGGTATGCAGGAAACAGCCCCTCCCCGTTAAAGGATCAGGAACTTTTGAATTTCCATTTCCTGTTTTTTTCAGTGTGGAGAGCTTGTCTGCCCAGTTGATCATGGTGGCTCCATGCACCAAGCACACTCCAGCCTGGAGTACACGGGAGGTGGTGGATCTTCTTGGTCTGTCAGGAAAAGAGGCTGTGCAGGCTCAACTCCGATCCAGCCATAGAAACATAGACATCTCTGAGCAGATCGCGCAGGGCATGGTGGAGAAGGGCTGCACCAGGGACATGCAGCAGTGCTGCGTGAAAATCAGGGAACTGTGGCAGGCAAGGCAAGGGAGGCAAACAGTCACTCTGATGTAGCACAGCACACACGCCACTTCTACAAGGAGCTATGCATGATTCTCAGGGTGACCCCACAGAACAGCCTGGATACCTCTGAAGAGCCGGATTCCTGGGCCAGCTGCAGCTTTTTTGCCACCCTAAGCCGCAGAAAAAAAAAAAGACAAAAGAAAAACCCAATTGAGCTGCCACTGAAGTGCTGCCGAAGAGGAAGACAGGGATAGAAGGCCTTGCCACTGAATTGCCACTGAAGACTGAAGTGGACCGATTGTGCTGCTGCCGAAGTGCCGCTGCTGCCAACCCGGAGGTGCTGCCCAAACAATGGACGGACTGTTGCCCCTTTCTATTGGCTGCCCCAGGCACCTGCTCTCTTCACTGGTGCCTGGAGCCAGCCCTGCCACTGCAGGCATCACCGACGAGGTGGTCTCGGATGAGAAAGAGAGGGAGGAGAATGGGAGACAGACCAGTGGAGGATCCATTCTCCTGGAGAGACAGGAGCTGTTCGTAACCCCAGAGCAGGTTCTCCCAGATAAGATGAGGGTGAAAGAGAATGTGTGAGGACATGTTTAATGAGATTATGAACACCCCTGGGACAGACACCGACTGGAGAGCGTGGAAGATTTCTCTCTCTGAAAAACTGGACATGGAGAGCAGGAGAACAGCCCAGAACAGTGAGCGTGGCACACAGCAGGAGATGCTGGGGATTCTGAAGGGACAAAAAGACATGTTGAGGCATCTGGCTGACCTTCAGCAGAAACACCCGGAGGCTAGGCTCCCTCTGCAGCCCCTGAAGAATGGCATTCCAGCATTGCCGTATTCCCCCTCTCCCTCTCTCAAACATTCCAGGAAGTGAGGGGGGGAAATACAATATCCCTTCCACTCAACCCCGGGGGAGGGTCCTAAGAATAAAAAGTGACACATACGATGATGATGTGACAGGTGAGGCCACTGTGCTTTTAAAGACAAGATGATATGTTTTTCCCTCCCCAATTTTTTCCACCGTGTATCCAAGACGATATGTTTTTCCCTCCCCAATTTTTTCCACCGTGTATCCAAGACGATATGTTTTTCCCTCCCCAATTTTTTCCACCGTGTATCCAAGGTTAAATTATTTTTGTGATCTTTAAGTTTCAGTATGTTTGTGCAATAAAAGTCCAAGTCTTGTGAATGAATTTATCTTTATTAATTTAAAATGGGGTGGGGGAGAGACAGGGAAACTGAGGCAACAGAGGGGATGTGCTGGAAAGAAAAATCCAGCAGTCAGAGCTAGGTTTATACTATGGGAAGGCACAATGCAGAGAAGCAGTGCACATTACTGTGGGTCATTACTGAAATAGGTGTGTAGAGGGGTGGGACCGGGGCTCAACCCTCCCTGAGAGGGGAGGGGAGCCACACCAGCTCGCCCCACGCTGTCGGTCCAGTCCCTTGGCTTCCGGGCTGAGGCAACAACGCCGAGTCGCTAGGGAGTTCGGGTCTTCCTCTGCAAGGCTGAGGAGCAATAGTCAGGCTTCCCCGGGTTAATAGGCTCAGGCCCTCAGACGGGGCTGAACGGCAATAGTCTGGCTTCCCAGAGTTAATAGGCTCAGGCCCTCAGGCAGGGCTGAGCAGTAATAGTCTGGCTTCCCAGAGTTAATAGGCTCACGCCCTCAGGCAGGGCTGAGCAACAATCAGTGAGTTTATAGGCCAGGCCCTGGAGCGGGGCAGGGCCCCAAGCAGTTCAAGCCCAGGCCCAAACACAGTATATAAGCCCAGGCCCTTGGGCAGGGCGGGGCAGTAAGCAGTTCAGGCTCAGGCCTTTCAGCAGGGGCTGAACAGCAAGGTAACCGGTACAAAAGGTCTCCTCAGCCCAGGAGGGAGGGGCAGTCTGCCACCCTTGGAAGGATGGCAGGGGGGATGCAGGCCCTCCCACTCCACTGCGTCCTGGCCCGGGGCCCTAGCAGCGGCAAGGATTCGCTGCAGTCAGTGGGGATCCTGGCCGCCACACACTGACATAGGCTCAGGTATATCTACAGCCTGACTGGGGTCGGCTACCCCCGGACCACTTCCAATCTCCCCCTCACTGTGTACCTGCCATCCGCCGGCGTCGTGCGGTGGGTCCCAGACCATGGGTTCCTCAGGATACCGGGCGTCGGGAGATCCAGGCTACTCCTCTGGGTACCGGGCATGGGGAACCTCGGGCAGCTCCTCTAGATGCCGGACACAGGGAAACTCCGGCAGCTCCTTTAGATGCCGGCTGTCAGGGAGCTCAGGCAGCTCCTCTGGGTACCGAGCATGGGGCGGGGCAGGTCAGGCCAGTGCTCCTCTGGGTACCGAGCACGGGGCAGGCTGGGCCCGACGGGAGCTCGGGCACCAGCGTCTGTCCTCCCCGGCAGCCTCCTCCCAACTGGGCGCTGGGGTTGGGCTTTTATACTTCCTGTCCCACCCCTTGACTTCCGGGGGGCAGGGACAGGTGGTGGTGGCTCCGCCCACTGCCACGCCTGTTCTGGCTTGTCTCTCTTAGGCGCAGCGGGGAGTGAGGCCTCCTCGCTACAAGGTTTTAAAAGCCTCCCTGAGACGCAGTGCTTCACATTCAGTTCTCCTTATAGCTCTGGTATGCGGCTGCTCAACATTAGCAAATAACCTATCCGCCTTCCCACCACTGTGGAAATGTCTCTCCTTTTGCCTCACAAATATTATGAGGCACACTGCAGGCAGCTATAACCCTAAGGATATTGTTTTCACTGAGGTCTAAGTTAGTAACCAAACTGCGCCGGCGACCCTTTAAATGGCCAAAGGCACATTCAACCACCATTCTTCACTTGCTGAGCCTGTTGTTGAACCAATCTTTGTTGCTGTCCAAGTGTCCAGTGTCTGGCTTCATGAGCCATGGGAGTAAGGGGTAGGCTGAGTCTCCCAGGATCACTACTGGCATTTCAGTGTCACCAATAGTTATTTTGTATTTGGGAAAGAAAGTCCCAGCTTGCAGCTTTCTGAACAGACCTGTGTTCCTAAAGGCATGTCTGTGATGCACCTTCCCTGACCATCCCATGTTGATGTCGGTAGCATGGCCTCAGTGATCCACCAGTGCTTGCAACATCATTGAAAAGTGTCCCTTTCTGTTTATGTACTCTTTGGCAAGGTAGTCTGGTGCCAAGATTGGGATATGCATGCCATCTATCGCCTTACCGCAGTCAGGGAACCCCATCATGAAAAATTCATCCTGTATCACATGCACATTGCCCAGAGTCACAACCCTTCTTAGCAAAAGGCAGTTCATTGCCCTGCACACTTGGATCACAACAATCTCCACAGTGGATTTACCAACTACAAATTGATTCCCCACTGACTGGTAGCAGTCTGGTGCTGCAAGCTTCCACACAGTGATTGCCTCTTGCTTCTCCACTTTCAAAGCAGGTCTCATTTTAGTGCTGCTGCACTGCAGGGCTAGGGAGAGCGCTGCACACAGTTCCTGGAAAGTGGTCTTGTGCATGACAAAAGTTCTGCAGTCACAGCTTGTCATCTCAAACCTGCATAATGATGCAGTCCCGCCAGTCAGTGCTTGTTTCTAAGGACCAGAAGTGGCGCTCCACTGTGTTCAGCTGCTGCGTGACCACCAGCAGCAACTGGGAATTGTTTCATTCTATGGCTTCCAGCTGGACTGCTTGAAGGACATTGCCATGTTCCACGCAGGGGCATGTTGTAACACATGTTGTAACGCTCACAACAATAGTGCACAACTGAGCAGTGTCCATACTTCTTGGGACATGGCGTACACGAGGCTATGCCAGCCTTTTAAAAAAAAGTGTGAAATATTATGGGTTGCAGTTGAAATCAGGGGAAGGAGGGAGAAATCTGCATTATGGGATGTTGAAGCCATGTATCCAGTCCTCCCTTGCAAGAATGTTTTGGTCCCACGAGGCAAGGCAAGCCCTTCCCAAAACTCCATGTGGCAATTTGCATTGTGGGATAGCTACCCACGGTGCACTGCTCTCTGCATTGATGCAAGTGCTGCTAGTGAGGATGCACACCACTGACAAAAGAAGTGTGATGTGGACAGGCACTACCAACTTAATTACTGTGGCTGGATGTTGACTTAACTGAAGTCGAACTAAGTTGGTAGTGTAGACATGCCCTAAGATACAGAGAACATATGCATGTACTTTGGAAACTTGCTAATACCACTGAAGAGTTCATCTGGTTTCATTTCATTTTGCAGGTTTTTTCTCTCTCTCCACCACCTGGAATTACACGTGGTATTTAATTTACACACAGGTGGAACTTCAGTTGTAATTTGTGCCAGCTGATTACCCTAGAAGGGAAGACAGTAGCAGCAGCTAACAAAGTTAAATGATACAGGGTGGGGAGAAGAGAAAGAATTTTCCTTGTCCACACCTACTCCCACCCACTATCCCCCTTGTTAGAGGTTTTAATGATCACCTTGGAATATTTGCAAACCTGTTTTAATTTGTGTTAGCACTCTGTGCTGCCATGCTTATTCTGCTGGGAACATCAGTTATGTTTCAGAAATCGAGGCATTGTACTTTCTTGTCTAGATGGACGAGTGTCTGATGCAGTATGGTAAACCCTATGGTTCTGGGCACAGCTCCCTTCGTTCTGAGGTGAACTGCAAAGCCAAAACTAAAGTATTTTAGTTTAGGGCTCTTAATGATGTATAAAGATGATGGCCTCAGATTTTATTTTGTTGAAGCAGTGTGGCAGTACCGGTTAGATGTGAATACACTATTAAGAGACACTCTAGAAGTATAAAGTGTCTTCCATTGGCTCTTAGTTTTACACATCCCGGGCCTTTTCCCTATGGGTAAGTGACTGTACCCAGACTATATACCAGCGTACAAAGTTCAACCCTGGAGTAATATTGCATAAGTTATGTTATAGGTTATACTGCATTCCTGTCTTTCAGTTGTCATGTGAGCATGGAAGGAAGCTGCTGATCAGGGCTTAAATTTAGCTGAATCTGTGTGAAGTGGAGCTCTGGTAAATATTTTTAAACCCATGGGACTAATATCCTGAGCCCCATCGCCTCCTGCAGGGGGCTCCAGGAAATATTCTGAGAATTTAAGCCCTCTGCTCAAGAGGAATCTGCTCATGTTTAAAAGCCATTTTATTAAGGAGGTTACAGGGCTCCTAATGTGCAAGCAGTTAGTTGTCTACACTGAAAAATTAGATAGCCAAGTTTTCTACATCTGGGGGTTCTACAGTTGCACTCCTATGCCTTATCGACGAGCCTCAGCTATTGCCCAAGACAAAATTTAACACCATCATTAAAAAATAAAAGCAGATGTGACTGTGAATGCTTCTTTGCCTCCTTTTTAAGTATTTGAATATTTGCCTTCCAGGAGACTAAAAAGGCCTGATCCAAAGTCCGATGGAGTCAATGGAAAGATTCCCATTGTACAAGCATAGTTCTATTCTTTTCTTAACAGCATTAACTATAAGATTGACTGCAAGTGTATTGGTGCTAGTTTGTCATGACAGCTGATGATCCACTGTGTGTGTGTGACAACTTGTCAAATTCAGTGCAATCTTCCATTGAAAACAACACATTTTTAGCAGCTGTGGGATATAGTTTACGTAGCGATGCTGTGAAACTCGCAAGTCTTATAAGAATCAAATCTTTGTAACATAGCACATGCATTGCACTGAAGGAAATTTCAAAAAACAACACAAAATTCTACTACTCAGCTGCTAATTTTTGTTAAATGTGCATTAATGGCTTTTATTAAACTGGATAGAGTGTCAGGAGTACCCAGTATAACACTTCCTATTCTCCCTCTTTCATGCCAGCCTTTATCTCACCTCACAAAAATTGGCTGGCCTGATATTAAAAGCAGGAGTCCATTGCAGGGAGAAGTAATTCTCCGGGCCTCACAGCTTAATCCAGAGAGATTCTCTGCCTCTCTCTGGTCTCAGGATCACACAGCACTAGCATGTGGATGAAGACTGTCTGGTTTTCATTGTTCAAGGAAAAACATCTTCCCAAGTTCCTGTCTATCACCTCCCCACACTGCCTCCCAGCATTTAAACACTTTCCCCCTCCAAAATGCAACTATAAAACCAGGCTGCTCTGAGGAAGTGCTCTTTTCACCAGTGTTCACTTGACTGTTCCCCCTCCCTGTTCTTGAATCCAGCCACAGACAGTAAACACGTGTCAACAAATCAGACTTTATGTGAAACAATGAGTCTTGTTTACAACCACGGCACCCCCATGGCGCATTTGACACTGCTGCCAACCCTTGAAGAGAAACCCTGTTATTAGAAATTCTTGTAAAGCAATTTTTTTTCCATTAGAGGAAATGCAACAAGGTGGGAGTAGTGTAGTTAGTAGGTGGAAGGGGGGTGGCACGGTTTGCATGCCTTCCCCCCAGCCTTTTCTCTCCCTCTTGCTATACAAGCTTGGAGATGTATTTTCAAAGCGGCCTGCTGTACTTCTCTGCACTCTTTGATTTTGGCATGGAAAGAGCCTTGCTTGCTGTGAGGGAGAAAGGAAAGTGGTATCCGAGCTAGGATTCTTAAAGTATCATCCTTCTAGTCTTAGTTATTCTCCTGAAACATTGGCCATATTTGAACCAGAAATGGAAAAATAGACCTTTTTCAGTGTCTATCCAACCCATAGTCTGATGTCAACGAGTTACATTCAGAAACTTGTGAACACTTATATATTGTGAGACTTTTGATAAAAATCACAAGAGTTGGCAACACTGAATTTGGCTTGTACTGCCTTGGCAGACTAGTCCTTGGAGGAGCAGGGTAAACTGCTAACCCACTAATCTATTTTTTTCTGTCCCTTCACTGTTATCATTGCTATTCACACAAGCTTTCTGCACAAACACTAGGAGATGATCTTAAGACAAAAAAAATCTGGTACAACTCTATGTGCAAGTGCACATTCACTCAGCTCCTTGCTCTTTCTCAAAAATTCCCCGGTGGAGAAGTCATGGACCCTGACTCATTAAGAATTGTTTGTATTAGCATAGCACCTAGGAGCCTTTAGTCCTGAACAGCTTGGTACTGAACAAACATGGGGCTTACTATCTAAGTATAAGATGGAGACAACTGATCGCTCCCCTATCACTCTATAGCACAAATAAATAATGAGATAATATTGGTCAGTATGCTAGGCTTAACTCACCAAAATCATAAAGTCCCTGTCTCTGATGAAGGCTGTTGAAATATGAACCCTCTTATTGTGTTTGAATGTCTGCCAGAATTAGCGTTCAGCGTTGGAAGTTGAAATCTGCTCCAGGAAATGTACAGTGGAGTGCATACAGTGATGCATAAAAATGCATCAATTCAAGCAAGACTTGGGGACAGAAAACTGCAGTGAGGAACGCAAGCGTTTTGATGTGCATATGATGCCCTGTAGAATTTCTCAGACCCAGAGTACTCTCTCTGCAGACTTTGCATCTGTCTGGTCTTTTATTTTAATAAAAGGGGATTTCCCCCATTTTGTTGCGAGTGTAAGAAGAAACAACTACAGCCCTGGTCCTCAAAGGTATTTAGGTGATTAACTGCCATTGACTTCGACAGGAGTTATGCGCCTAAATCCCTTTGAGGATCTGGACCTATGTGAGTAGAATGTAACTGCTCTGTACACGGCTGCTCTTTTGTGATACAGTCACTCATGGCAGCCTGATTTTGATAGTTTTTAATGATTTTTCTTGCCTTCTGTTCAGAAGATGATGAACTATCATGATTACACACTTGATTTCCCAATTGTAGA
The DNA here is from genome assembly GCF_025201925.1 of Gopherus flavomarginatus. Lineage (NCBI taxonomy): Eukaryota > Metazoa > Chordata > Testudines > Testudinidae > Gopherus > Gopherus flavomarginatus. The sequence goes on along the minus strand of NC_066626.1, from coordinate 14,873,544 downwards.
GACATGATGGGATATTCCAATGGCCAAGCTTAGAGGATCTCCTGGACTGAAACTCCTTTTACCTTGTCCTCATTAGCTATTATGTAACCATTCGAGGGGAACAAAACTACCATACTTTGTTCTGTATGTACTGTATGCAAGAAACAAAGTACCAAGGTATATTTAAATAGCAAAATAATCAGCTCCAGAGCCCTACTTATGTACAATACGCATGCGAGTCTGACTGAGGCCAGGTCTACATTGCAAACTTGTATTGGCATGACTATGTCATTCGGGATGTGAAAAATCCGCACCCCTAAGCGATGTAGTTATACCGACCTGACCCCGGGGGCAGATAGTGATAAGTCGACAGGAGAACTTTTCCCATTGACATAGGTTCTGCCTTTTGGGGAGGTGGATTAACTATGCCATTGAGAGAAGCTCTCCCATCAACATAGTCGTGTCTTTACTAAAGCACTTCAATGGCACAGCTGCACTGCTGAACGTGAAGATAAGCGTTCGGTCCATCCTGGATGCTTGTCTTCCATTCAGACTAACGAAATACAGTCAGTGAGGTTCTACCCATTCATACTAGCTCAGAATTTAGTCCACTGTCTCGAGTACTATTATGCACAAGGGTTAAATCGAGGCCTATTTCCTTAAAATAAGACATCAACCTGTTCCAGAGAACGAAACGCCTGCTCCATACAAGGCGCACAGACAGTCATTTTAATGACTATACTTTTCTGTAATGTTGCCAGCTATTTTAAAGAGCATATCATTTTAACAGAAGCCACGGCCATCTGTGCTTTCCCAATTAGGAATGCAAACAAATGTGTATTTTACAGTAACATCAATAAAATGTAATGCACAAGTGATGTATTTTTTTAAAAAAGACACAAATTAGGGAACCAGCTATTTTTGAAACCATGGAATTCCCCGCACAAAGATTTTTTTCAGAGCCAAAAGAACAATCTGTGCATCGACTCCCCTGCATTTCTGTTATTTCTCAAAACCAGACATACTTAAATACATTTTATAATACACTGTCTGAAATGTACCTTTTCCTCTTTTATTATAATTTTAGTGAGATTATGGCCTACATTTTAAAAAGTAATTAGCAATGATGGATCTCTCCAATATGGCATGCTCAATTTGAGACTCCGTCAGTGGGCCTCGTTTTCAGAGTGCGGATGCTCATTACTTTTGGAAAATCAGGCCTCTTTAAGAGGTCTCAGACTGTTCACTCACAAATTGAGCCACCCAAAATCACTGGTCACTTTACAAAATGTTGCCCTATATGCTTATAAGTCCATTTGTTACTTGTGAGAGGGTCTTTCATAGAGGTTTTCAGCTCAAAGTATTTCTAGAATGTTTTTGTAATGGGATCCTGAGCCGAAATCTGTACTTTGCTTCACACAGCCATGTCCCATGTGGTCATGCAGAACTCTGTGCAGGATCCAGACCTTAATGAAAAGTGGATAAGAAATAGATTCAATTCTAGGAAACTAGAGTGAAGGAAAGTCCTGAGCCTGAAGGCTTCATGGTCTGAAACCATTATAAAACTTCCCTTTGTTGTTTATTTTGGACCTAGCTGAGTGTTTGGTCATGGCAGTTTTCCAGGTAAAGTCATGGGGAAATCAGAGTTAAAATGCCAAGAGTTGTGGACATACAGTGAAACTGTCAAAGCCACAGACATCATTGAATTTCTACCCAAAATAAATTTTTCTACTCCAGATCCAGGAAAACAATAAGGACATTGAAATCAGTGGGATTACTTGCACGGCATAGTACTACATGTAGCAAATTAAGCTGGTGGAGTTGGGTCCTAAAACACCAAGGCATGAAATCCTGGGCTTTCTGAAGTCAATGAAGTCAGGATTTCACTTCAAGTATGTTACTATATAGGGTGTTATAAAATGCTACAGTTGTGGTAATCTCTGAAATAAATGCAGTTTTGTTGATTATGATGTGTGGATATTATCCAGCAATGTGCACAGATGTACCTGTACATATATGGAGAATTACACCCCACTCCTTTGTTAGAGTTACATAAAGGAATTTTCTGAGTTCATTCTATGCAACAGATCCATAGATCTATAATGGACCAGGCTTCGTCATATACATCTCAAGTATGAGTCCTCTTAGAAGATCAAGGGCTGGATTTTCAAAGGTATTTAGGTGCCTGAATATGCAGATAGGTGCCTAGTGGGTTTTTTTAAAGTGTCTATATACCTTTGAACATCTGGTCCTCAAAGTACTTAAAAGACAGTTTTGAAAGTGGGACTTGGGGTAAAATTTCCAAAAATGCCAAAGTCACATAGATACTAAAGTCCAATTTTCAAACGTGTCTTAAGCACTTTGGGGGACAGATTTTCAAAGGTATGTAGACACCCAAGACCGCAGACAGGCTCCCAGTGGGATTTTCAAACGTGCCTCACATGCTCAGCTGCTTTTGAAAAACCCACTAGGCACCTATATGCATATTCAGGTACCTAAATGCCTTTGAAAATCTGGGTCCCAAAGTGCTTAAGACACTTTTGAAAATGTGATTTAGGCTCCTACATTACTTTGGCACTTCTGAAATGTTTACCCTAAATCCCTGTCAAGTTGGAAGTTTTGCAGAGAGACTTGTTAATTAGAGCAAAAAGACATCTGAAAAATATCTAGAACACACTGCCTTCACCATTACATATGAGTATATAATGACAAGTGCAAAATACTTCACTTAGGAAGGGGGTAAATGGAATGCACAATTACAAAATGAAGAATAACTGGCTAGTACTGCTGAAAAGGATCACAAACTGAATACGAGTCAAATGTGATGCAGTTACAAAAAAGGCTAATATAATTAAACAGGAGTTCTGTATGTAAGACATGGGAGGTAACTGTCCCATTCTGCTCAGGACTGGTGAGGCCTCCGCTGGAGTACTGTGTCCAGTTTTGTGCTCCACACTTTAGGAACGACATGGACAAATTGGAGAGTCCAAAGAAGAGCTACAAAAATGATAAAAGATCAAGAAAATCTGCTGCATCAGGAAAGATTAAAAAAACTGGACATGTTCAGTGTTGAGAAAAAAAAGACTGAGGAGGGACCTGATAAGAGTCTTCAGATATGTTAAGGGCTGTTATAAAGAGGACTGTGATCAGCTGTTTTCCATGGCCACTTAAGGTTGGACAAGAAGTAATGGGCTTAACCTACAGCAAGGGAAATTTAGGTTAGATATTAGGGAAAATTTTCTAACTATCTGGGTAGTTAAACTCTAGAATCAGCTTCCAAGGGAGGCTGTGGAATCCCCATCATCGGAGGTGGTTAAGAACAAGTTGAACAAACACCTTCTAGGGATAGTCTAGGTCAGTGGTACTTAGTCTGCAGACCCCGGGAGTCCGTGGACCACAGATTATGTCTAAGACGTCCATGGAAGACTTAGATTGAAAACTGACTGTACAGAATTCAACTATATATGCAGACAATAGATTTCCACAAGGGTTTGAACCTCCTTTTGAAATATTTTAGGCAGGGCCGGCGCTACCATTTAGGCAGCCTAGGCAATCACCTAGAGTGCCAGGATTATTTGGGGGGCAGCAGGCGGCTCCGGTTGACCTGCCGCAGGCATGCCTGCGGACGGTCTGCTGCTCACGCAGCCCCGGTGGACTGCCCGCAGGCATGCCTGCGGCAGCTGCGGCAGCTCCACCGGAGCTGTGGGATCAGCGAGGGGGGCAGCGAAATGGCCATGCGCCTAGGGCGCAAGAAACCCTAGCTCCAGTCCTGATTTTAGGGGTCCGCAAATGAAAAAGGATTGAGAATTTACTTGGACCTGACTCACCTCAGGGGCCTGGACTAGAAGACCTCATGAGGTCTCTTCTAGTTCTGGATTTCTATGATTTTGTATGGCCCTTTCCTCTCCTTCCATTCTAACGTCAGAGCAGGGCTACATAACTTCAGCACAATGCATAGTTTGGAAATGCCTATTTTTTTTTCTTTTTAAGTGTGGATGAGGCAGCTTGCTGCTCATATTTTCCATGCCACAATTTGCACCAACCCCTTTCCTGCTCTAGAAAGCACCTGCAATCTGAAACTCTCCTTCAGAAGAAGTGGACAAAGGAGGATGGAAAGCTTCACAGGCACCTCCTAAAATTAAGGAAGAAGTGGCAGGGGAATGCTGGTGTGGCCATTCTGCTTTTCTCCTTTCACTAACAACAAATATTTCCTTCTTTCTTCCCCAGTGGCAGCGAAGGATGGATGGAACCGCAAGGTACCAGTCTGTCCAGACATGCTGAAATGCTGGAGGAGAGGGATATGGACAGAAAAATCAGGTCCCCATGAAGTCCCTCCATAATCTTCAATCTCTGGATGTGTTATGACCCCCAAGTGTCCTCTGATGACCAGGAGGCTCCGGCTGTGAATAGACAGCCTCTGATCCGAAGAGAAAATAGACAAAAGATGGGAGAGGAAACCCAGGTGAAGTGACTCACCTGAGGTCAGTGGCTGAGCTGAGGACAGAATACTGACCCCCAGCTGAGCATCCTCTCCCCTGGAGCACACAGCCTCTCTAAGAATATTTATTAGCTGGAAACAAGGGAGATGTGGGAAACAGAAGCAAGTTGCAAAACAGACTCTCAGTTGCCAAGCAGCTGTAGCCTTAATTTAAAGGGCCAGTCCCAGTAAGGCACATTGGGGAAAAAGTTCCTGTAAAAGGGCAGATGGGAAGATGAGTTGCTGTGCATGCCACTGCTGTGAGGCAAGGGGGACTCTTGGAGGGAGAGGAGCCTGCACCAGACCCTCTCATTCTAGATGATTATCAGACTGATAAGTTTACATTGTGGCTGTTCTTTGCACACTAGGGAGATGTTTGAAGTTGGAGGGGAACCGTTAAAAACCTCCATTCTGCTGCAGCACAACTTCAGTCTGCGGTCAGTCGCGTCTTTATTTTTTTTTTCCATGCAACTGTATCTCAAACTGTTTTCTATCACACATGCCCCCCCCCCACCAACAAGCAAAAAAAACCACAAAATAAAAACACAAAAGCACCCTGTCTGTGACTGCTAGTGGGCCAGCCTCTGCGTATCTTGTGCTTAATGCTATGATGTCTCTTCCCCTAGGAGCTCTTTGTGGTTTAGGACTTACTGAATAATAATGTAACACAGAATACACACAAAGCCACAGTTCTCTTTTAGAAACACACATCTGATCAGAAGCTGGGCTGCAAGGAGAAACATAGTATAGTTTGTCGCTTATCGTGTCGATTTTAGGAGGTATTTCATTAGTGCAGTGAAGCCTGCAATACAGAGTAAATTCTTTTTTGTGCAAAACGAAAGGGCACAGTGCAGCTTTAATTATATATCTTCTTTGTTTATAATACTTAGCAGTTATTTTAGCATTTTACATTGAAGCCCTTGGCACATATTAACTAATAGTCTAAGATATAGCGCTTAACTAATAATCTTGTGGAATATTGAAGGGAGTAGCAGCAGACACAGGTCTTGCCCATAGTCAAACAGTCATAGGCAGAGCAACAATTACAACTAAGGAGTCCATGGGTCCAGCCCTCAAGCCATTAGCCATACTGCTTCTCAATCACATTCATGCTTTATACTACTACAGGCCCTTTGAAGAACCTCAGAGCACTACCACACTCTGAGGAGACAAGGAAATGTTACCTCTATTTTACAGCTGGGGAAAGAGGGGCAGAGAGGTTAAACGGCTTTTCCAAGGAGCCAGAGCATTTTAATGGCAGAGAACAGAAGAAAGCTATGAGACCTACTCTCTGTGCTATGACTACCTTTCTGTGAATATATTAATGTGTTTTAAAAATCCCCCTGTGGCGGGGCGACGACTCACCGGTGCGGCACCTCCTGCTGTTCGTCCTGGTAATTAGCTCTTCCAGCCTCTGGAGTGCCCTCTGCAGGCAGGTGTCATGCCTGTCGCTGGCCCCATGTGCCTCTCTACTTCTGGGTTCTGCCCCAGCAGTACCCCCACAGATCTGGGTCTCCCCTCCCAGGGGAACCCCCAACCCTCTATCCCCACCTCGCCTCAGTGGCTACTGTCAGTGATCTTCTAGCCCCCACTCCCTGGGGTGGACTGCAGCCTATAAACCACTCATCATCGGCAAGGGGGGTTGGACCTGCTGCCTCTTCCTATCTTTGGGCTGCCCCTTTGCAGCCCCAGTATCTTTTTAGGCCTTGACAAGGCCTGCAGCCTGGGGGTTTACCAGGCTGGAGCTCCCCAGCTCCATTTGCCCTTCCCCAGCACTGTTCCACCTCAGGTACCCTTTCTTCACAGACAAAGAAATTGCTAACAGTGCACTACAACAATTATTTAGTACTTTGTATGGAGAAATGTATCCAAACCAATATTGCCTATGCTGACATATATTGCCTCATTGTTTCCTTGTACTCCCCCCATCTCTGTCTGTTGCGTCTTGTTGTATACGTAGGGTATGTCTACACTACCTGCCGGATTGGTGGGCAGCGATCAATCCAGTGGGGATCAATGCCTAAGTACCTTTAAATATCTGAGTGTTGGGTGCTGATCCTGCAAGCATTTACACACGTCTAACTTTACTCATATGAATAATCTCATGGAAGCCAATGAAACATGTATGCAGAACTGAGGCCTTATTGCTAACTTACTATGAACATATGCTTAAATGGATGTGCTGCATTAAATCCCAAACACAGTTCTCGGGGATTGTTAACCTTGTCCTTAAAAAAATAAAATAAAAAACAGGGAAATTAATTGCAAAAAATGCTGATGCAAAGGTTAAGTTACTATTCCAATTGAAAAAAAAAAAGCAAGAAATGCAAAAGATGAAGTTCCTTCAATGAAATTTCCTGTCCTGTTTATCTTGTTGAATGTATGCCAAAGAGTGCACAGTACAGTCTGGTTAACATATTCATGAACAAAGATCTCTTATTTAGTGAAGAAGACATGCTCATGAAGGATTTTTCTCTTTGCATCACCTTGGAAAATTTCAAAGCAAACATTAAAGAAAATCAGATCACTACATCTTTACTCTTTGTGTACTTCTTCAAATATTAATAGTTATTTCCTTCCTCCTAGAATACTGATAGAATATCTCAGTTAAACCTATAACAGGAGACACTCATGCACACAATTAAAATTAATTACATAGCTGTGAAAATGTCCCTGAGCCTTGCTAATAAAGAAATAATTCAATTTGATGGCCATCTTCATTTCTATCTTACCCACAGTGTGCAAGATTAGTAGTACACGTGTTTCACTTCAGTTAATTACTGTGGGCACAAACACAAACAAATGTGCTCCACTTCAATTAATTACTTTGAGTTCAACGAACATATTAGGAAACACACCCTGACCCTTTGATAAACAGAGTGCAATTCTGCATAACGTTTACATTACTGTCTAGATTTTATGTTGTTGCACTTTGCACCACACCATAGGCACAAAGCTGGTGTCACAAGCCACAGAATTTTTGCTCCGGTATAGGGGAACAGACCCAGAGTAACACCTTCCACTCCTGCTGGCATGGAGACATGGCAAGGCTTCCTTGTCAACTTGTGACCCTTGGCCACCATAATAGCCCTTATGCCATTGGCAGTAATGACAAGCAGCTTTAAGTTAAATCATCTTAAATCTTTATGTTGTTCTAGGGGAAGCTGTTCTGGAGAGCCAGCCCAGCATCGGGCTGCTCCAAGAATTGGGAGAGTGCCATTGCAACTTCTCCACACTACCCTTTCTGTGCTGCCCAAAGCTCTGGGCCTATAACTTTTCAGATTAAAAGCAGACATGGCTCAGTTACCATAGTAGCAGATATAGAAATATAGGTCAAAATTTTCAAACTTAGGTGCCGAAGGTTAGCAACGGGAAGTGTGGGTGCTCAGCACTTTGAAAAAAGACCACTGATATAAAGATGCCAATCTTCAAACGTTTTAGCCATATGATTTGCCTTGCTGGATCAGACACTGGTCTATCTAGTCTAGCATCTTGCCTCTGACAGTAGCCAGTGCCCAATGCTTCACAGACAAAGAAATTCCTAACAGTGCACTACACCAATTATTTAGTATGTTGTATGGAGAAATGTATCCAAACCAATATTGCCTATGCTGACATATATTGCCTCATTGTTTCCTTGTACTCCCCCCATCTCTGTTTGTTGTATACTTAGGGTATGTCTACACTACCCGCTGGATTGGTGGGCAGCGATCAATCCAGTGAGGATCAATTTATCACGTCTACTCTGGACGCAATAAATCGATCCCTGAACGCTCTCCCGTCGACTCCTGTACTCCAGCGCCGCAAGAGGCACAGGCAGAGTCAATGGGGGAGCATCAGCAATCAACTCATCGCAGTGAAGATGCCATGGTAACCATGGTTATTCACATAGCTGAAGTTGCATAATTTAGATCAGTCCCCCCCTCTCCAGTGTAGACTAGGGCTTAGATTGTAAGATCTTTGCGCCAGGCACTGTCTTTTTCTTCTGTGTTTGTACTGTGTGTAATACAATAGAATCCTCGTCCATGATTGGGTCTCCTAAATGTTACTGCAATACCAATAACAAAATAATTCCTCGCCCTTACAGGCAATTATTTTATGCTCCAAACCATTATACTTAATGTTAGCTTACACGGCACAGCTAGAAATCTTGTTAGTTGGTCACATGCCTGGACATTTCATTTTGAAACTTGCTCCTTTAATAAAATCCATATATCCACAACCACACACACAAGATTATATGTATACACACATAATAAAACATCATTTTTCATATGTATATATAGTTATGGCAATATATATTTAATTCCATGTATAATGAAGGAAATTCAATAGATATCTAAAACATGATATGTTAGCTGTTACATTATATTTAATGAGTGACAGGTCACCAATGTGCAGCTTGCTTTTTGTTTTCTTAAGTATACATTTGTTTGACAGTATGTGGGCATGTTAAGCATGAAAAAAAACATATTTATTTTCTCACCTACACTTTACCCACAGACCTAGCTCTGTGGGGACATCATGTGACATTCTCAGCTTGTCAACATTTTCTCATAGCCATTACTTTAAAAAGAAAAAGAAAACAACAACCTAGCATTACCTTTCCCTTCTTCCACAGGTGGCACTTGGGATCAGACAAGAGCAGGGACTAATAATTATATTTGTTATATTCAGTCCTGGAGCTGTAGCAGTTTTAAGGTCTGATCGCCACTGAGCTTCTCAGGGTAAGATATGCTCTAACAGTGGATAGCTGGGATTTCTTGTATGTAATATTACAAACCGTATTTTTCTAGTACAGGTGGTTTCTTATATTTTCCAAGAGGTGGCCTGGGATTTAACCTCAAAAATTTGATTAACAGTCATGAGTCACATCACTAAAGCCTCCATGGAAATTTAGGAGTTAAAATCCCAACTTTGGGAACGCAAACTTTCACCCAGCTTGCTAAGATTCCTTAAACCTAACCTTTTGTAGCTCCTTTTAAGGACAAGAAGGTAATTCAGTGTTCTTGCTCATTAAATCCCCTAAGAAGCAAGCTACACATACGCTTAAGTATTTTCAAGCTCATGAGTAGTCAATCCCTTTGACTCCAATGTATTTTAAGTTAAGCATGTGCTAAAGTACTTTGCTGAATTGGGGATCATTGATTTTTCTGCAGGCTGCCAACAATAGCTGTTAGCATCAGTTTTCATGTGAAACATACGTTAACATTTATAAGGCAATCCATTGTCTTCCAGGACCACTGTAAAGTATCCCTGTGTATTTTGACTTCTTGTATTATCTGTATTTTATATAACTATAACTAACCACACACACACATGCACACATGTCTGGTTATCATTGCAAGTGTTTTTACATTTTCAAACCCATCATTTTCCAGTAATTATATAAACAGACTTTAAGACGCACTTCTAAACATTGCTACCTACTGTCATCTAGGGAGTAACAAAATTTGCTCTTTTTAAAAAACCTTTTTCAATTTCAAAAATCTAACAAAAATTAAATTTCACAGACATTTTTCCAATCCTAAAAAATTTCAACCAGCTTGTGAAAAAACATGGGAAAAAAAGGTTATCAACGTATTTCAGGGGGGAGGGAAGATGGTGTATGTGCTTGTGACAGAATATATACCTGTATTCACACCTTATACACTATTATAATAATCTCTGCAAAGTATGCCTTGTAAAGTATCATCTGAAAACTCATAATTGGCTGAATATTATTTGTCCTGATAATGTGTGTGGCAACGCTGTAAGTGAAGTTGTAAGATTTCCCTGTATTATGTTATTAACACATGTTCCAAACCCCACAGCCCTGCCCAAACAGCACTTGGCAAACTGGTCGACCCTCAACAAAAGAATATGTGCTCTGCTTAATTTACATTTAAGCAGTAAACAGAATCATCAAGCAGGATGGGAAACAAAGGAAGCTCACACAGATGATAAAAAGCAGCAGGGAACATTCTTCCACAAAGATTCTTTATCTCCTGAATCTCAGCTAGAAATTTTTTTCAACAGCGGTACTGAAACTATGAAAAGGAGGGATAAGCACCCCAAGGAACTCCTCCCTCTCTCCCTTCCCATCACATTCATGGCACCTGAAATGACAAAGAAAAGATTTGTTGGATTTTGGGAGAACGGGTCCTGACCTACAGCATTTGGTCAGTAAGACTGCTAAAAGCATGTGGTGAGAAAGTTTGCTTGAATCTGATATAGTTTGTTAAGTGAGGTGTTAGTAAATGTCTTATCTTTATGTTTCTTGTAATCATTTGTGACTTTTATGCCTCATTACTAGTACTCACTTAAAACAATCAAACAAGTTTATTAACTATAAAGGAGGAGATTTTATCTAATCCAGTGTGTTTACATTGAAGTGCCTGGGAAACTCCATGTGTGGTAACAAGCTGTGTGTATATTTTTCCTTTAAGAAATTACAGATTTAATATAACCTGTATTGTCCAGGAGAGGGCTGGGCAGTACAGGACATTCACGTCTGGGGGAAAAAAATCTAAGACTGGGATGTGCTGAGTCATCCTGCAGTATAATGAAGGCTGGTGAAAGCCAGAATGTAATCCAAGAATCACTGGCAGGCTACAGTTACACACACTCAGTATGTGGCTTGCATTCTGGAAGGCTGTTTGTAAGCAGCCCAGGTGGAAGTTACTTCAGCAAGGCATTGTACGGCACCCAAAGTTGCAGGCAGGGGGTAACACAGCTGCTTAATAGTCTGGACTGTACCCTGGTAGGTCACAGTGCGGAAATACCAGTCTTTAACCAAAATTTAAAATTACAAATTAAAGTTCAAAAAGTTTTAGCTAGTTCTATCTGATGTCAGAGGCAAAATATGGCCAGTACCACCTTTTGGCCATTGAGAATGTGTAACTCAGGAGTTACATTCTATTAGTTAGCAGGGAAAAAAGCCAAACAGACTTTACATTTATTCTGAATGGAGCAATTTCAATTTTCCTAATTTAACTGTTTCATTTTGAGTGCAGCACTATTTCTTTGCGGTGTTTCTACGTTAGGTCAGTCATAAAACTTCCATTTACTTCAATACTGCAGTTCAGGCATTTAATGAAAGGAGAACAAGGCTCAGGATTTTACTGGCCCCACAGTGCATCTCTACCCCTCTTAGAACATGAGTTCAACAGGAGAAAATCTATACTAATTCTACTGTTTACATAAGAGATGCAAACACACAGACGACCATGTGTACTTTCATAGATTCATAGAATTTAAGATCAGAAAGGCTCATTAAAACATCTAGTCTGCCTTCTTGTAGAACACAGGACATTAATTTCACCTGGTTATCCTTATATTGACCCTATTATCTTCAGTTACACTAAAGCATTTAATTCCTTGGGAGACTAATGGTCATATGCCACAGGCAGAGAACAGGAGAGATTGATGTGTCACTGATGCCCAAGGCCCCAGCAATGGTAAAGAATTGATTAGATAGGATATGCCCAGAAGAACCTAGCAGACCACAGGATCATATTATCCTCTCAAGTTTATAATGCAGTGGAAAGACTTCTCTAGTAACTTGCTACAAAATAAGCCTGAAGACCCTTGCGGAGGTGAAAGCAGCCTAACCACCCTGCAAGACTGACACTGCAGTCAGATGCCCAGGTAGGAAATCCCTGGGTCATGCTAAGGTTCTAACTGGGAAGGCTCAGCTCACACATAGCAGTGCTCCTTTCCCAAACTCCCTCAGCAGCACACACATTACATTGGAAAAGCCAGTTTATAATATTGCCAATGGCAGCATTAAACTTCCATGACACGGCCTCAGAACATCATACAAGAAGTATACAGGCCCTTCTAGCAACATCAAAGCAAGTGAGCCAGCTATGGTGTCAGCTGTGGGCAGATGGCCCAGGCTCTGTGTGGTTTGGGATCTGCTTCTTCCACCACATCCTCTGCATCCACATGTTTGACAGGCTACAACTGCTGCCAGTTCCCTTCTCAGCTCCAACCTGGCCTCACAGAGGGAAGAATGCAACACCACTTCAAGGCAAGAGAAGCCTTCCATGTTTTGAGGCAATCCTTCCTTTCTAAGTGATTTTACTCAAGACAGGGGTGGCTGTGTCCCATCATACTTAACATCTAGTTAAGTTGTTATGAACATATTGTGTTACGTATTTTGTGATCCCTGCCCTGGAGGTGTCTGAGTTAAATCATGTTGTCTGAGTTGAAGCACAGAATGATGCCATTTCTGTGCCGTACTCTTGCCGGAGGGGTGGAGGGGGAGAACAATCTCTCTCTTCCTTAGCACATCCGAAATTGATACCCTTTGAGGTTTCTCTCTTACTAAATTTAAATTTTCACAATAGCTTAGCAAGAGTGTGTGTGTGTGTGTGTGGCGGGGAGGGGGGGTTGTGGAAAAGGAACAGATACCAGTGACTTTGATTTTTGCCTGTAAAGACTTTCTTCAGCAGAAATATCACCAGGGTACAAATAGGTCTCAGAATGTATTTGCATGTCCCATTTGATGGCAAATCAGGCTCTTCAAAAAAGGTTTGTAATGAGATGGCTTTGCGCTTGGCCCAGAGTGAAAGAAGGTGGAGGTTTATTATAATGCTTTCCTCTGATGGTTGAATGTTCCTAACCAGGAGTCCTTCCCCCAACCTAAAAACTTATAAGCAAAGTAGTGATTTCATGGTTTGTGTCCATGTCTGTTAATCTAGCTGTATCACCACTTTCATGTCAATGAGTCAATTTTCCCATGTTATAGATGCTAAGTAAGTGTGTCTGAAAACAACCAGCCTCCTATCGCCCCTCTGGCAGGGGATGTCCCTTCTCTGCAAAAGCAATGTGAGATTATTGCCAAATGACAGCGTTTCATTGCTGGAGTAAATCAGTCCGGACTTCAGCAAGAATGTGATGCAGTTGCAAAAGAGACTAATATCTTTTGGGGTGTGTTAACAGAAGTGTTGTATGAAAGAAACAAGAGGTAATTGTCTATTTGGCATGAGTGAGGCCCCTGCTGGAGTACTGTATCCAACATTGGCCACCATACTTTAGGAAATATGTTGACAAATTGAAGAGAGCTCAGAGGAGAGCAACAAAAGTGATCAAATGTTTAGATAATCAGACCTATGAGGAAAGGTTAAAAAAAACTTGAAAAAAGACGACTAAGGGGGGTAACCCGATAACAGTCTTCCCATATGTCAAGGTCTTTTATAAAGAGGACCATGATCAATTGTTCTCCATGACCACTACAGGTAGGCCAAGAAGTAATGGGCTTAATCTGCAGCAAGGGAGATTTACATTAGATAGGAGGGGAAACTTTCTAACTATAAGAGTAGTTAAGCTCTAGAATTGGTTTCCAAAGGAGCTTGTGTAAACTCCCGCCTGTCCCATAGGAGGTTTTTAAGAACAAACTGGACAAACCCCTGCTAGGGATGGTCTAGGTTTACTTGGTCCTGCCTCAGTGCAGGGCTGGATTTGATCACCTCTTGAGGTCTCTTCCAACCCTACATTTCTATTATTAAGAATCAATAAGAGATAAAATAGGTTGGGTAACATATGAAGTTATCTCCATCACAATTTTTACAGGCCTTATATAATATTTGACTCAGGGCTTGAGTGGAACATAGCGTTGAGAGGTAGTGTGATCCAGTGAATAGGGCACTGGCCTAAAACCCAGGAGATCTGGCTTCTATTCCCGGCTCTGCTCCTGAGCCATTGCATGACACTGGGTAATAAACTTCACTTCTGTTTCTCCTCCCACACTTTATCCCTCTTGTCTATTAGCAGAAACTCTCTTAGTATGTGTATGGTACCATACCTAGCACAATGGGGCACTGATTTCAACTGGTGTCCCCTAGCTCTACCATAATACCACTAATAAGAACGCCACTAGCCATCACCTACAGCCTCCAACTAAAACTTCTCCAGTGCATCATCAAGGATCTACAACCTATCCTAAAGGATGATCCCTCACTTTCCCAGATCTTGGGAGACAGGCCAGTCCTCGTTTACAGACAGCCCCCCAACCTGAAGCAAATACTCACCAGCAGCTACACACCACACAGCAAAAACCAAACTCTGCAACAAACCTCGGTCCCAACTCTGTCCATGTATCTATTCAAGGGACACCATTATAGGACCTGACCACAACAGCCACACCATCAGGGGCTCGTTCACCTGCACATCTACCAATGTGATATATGCCATCATGTTCCAGCAATGCCCCTCTGCCATGTACATTGGCCAAACCAGACAGTCTCTACACAAAAGAATAAATGAACACAAATCTGACATCAGCAGGGCCGGTGCAAGGATGTTTCGCGCCCTAAGTGAAACTTCCACCTGGTGCCCTCCCCCCACCACCACCCCCATCTTGAGGCGCTCCCCCACTCTGCCCTGAGTGGGGGAGACGCTCCCCCACTCCGCTCCCCCCCCTCTGCCCTGAGGCACCTCCCGCCGCAAGCCTGAGAGGAGGGAGAAGCGAAGCAGCTCACCCCTGCTCCGCCTCCTCCCCGAGCACGCCGTGGCTGCTTCACTTCTCCAGCCTCCCAGGCTTGCGGCGCCAATCAGCTTAGGCGCCGCAAGCCTGGGAGACGGGAGAAGTGAAGCAGCCACAGTGTGCTCGGGGAGACGGCGGGGCAGGGGAGAGCTGGGGCGGGGAGTTCCCCTGCGTGCTGCCCCCCCATTACTTGCTGCAGGCAGCCCTCCCCGTGCTTTCCTGCCCCAGCTCCCTCCGCCTAAATGCCGGCGGCAACCAGGGCGGCCAAAGATCCAGCCGCCACAGTCACTGCCGAAGAAAATGGCGCCCTCCAAATCCTAGTGCCCTAGGCAACCGCCTAGGTTGCCTAAATGGTTGCACCGGCCCTGGACATCAGAAATTACAACATTCAAAAACCAGTAGGAGAACACTTCAATCTCACTGATCACTCAATAACAGACTTAAAAGTGGCAATTCTTTACCAAAAAACCTTCAGAAACAGACTCCAATGTGAAACTGCAGAACTGGAATTAATTTGCAAACTGGACATCATCAAATTAGGCCTGAATTAAGACTGGGAGTGGATGAGTCACTACAAAAAATAATTTTCCCCTGCTGATACTCACACCTTCTTGTCAACTGTTTGAAATGGGCCACCCTCATTACCACTACAAAAGTGATTTTTCCTCCCTTGGTATTCTACTGTTAATTGAATTGCACCATTAGACTGACCCCACACACACACTTGGTAAGGCAACTCCCATCTTTTCATGTGCTGTGTATTTATACCTGCTGCTGTATTTTCCACTCCATGCACCTGATGAAGTGAGTTCTAGCCCACAAAAGCTTATGCCCAAATAAATATGTTAGCCTGTAAGGTGCCACAAAGACTCCTCGTTGTTTTTACTAATAAGGTTGATAGCCACTGACTACGTACAGCCCTGAGCTATGAATGTCTGGCTAGCAAACCAAATATATTTGTTGTCATCCTGATAAAGAGAAGATTTATCACAGAGATCTTCAGTGCTCAGAGAGCACACCAAATATTCCAGGTGCTCTGAGCTAGCTCTCCACATAGATGATCAACCAAGCATGAGATTTCAGAAAATTTATGACTTTGTTTAGGATCCATGTGACTTTCTGCCTGGACTATAATTGGATTGGAATGTCGTCTAGCTGTGGGGGAAAGTGAATGCACTACTATTGAAATCTGGGCAGGTTGGACAAACTGCATATTTGTGAAAATGATCAAGGCAGTGACTAATCCAATATTGCAAATAAAACCTTTACAGTAGCATCCAGCAGTCCCAGCTGAGATTTCAGTCCCACTTTGGAAAGAACTTTACAGACTCATGGTAGAAGATAGTCCCTGTTCTGAAGAGTTTACAGGCTAAATAGGCAAGACCAGATAGACAGTTGGAAGGGAAAGAGAAGTGAAGTGACTCATGCAAGGTCACACAGCAGTTTAGTAGCAAAGGTGGGAATAGAACCCAGATATCTCCTGGATTTGCCCAGTGCCCGATCATCCAGACCATGCTGTTTCCACAACATTAATGCTGATACAGGAGGTTTAGAACAGAAATACTTCTTTCTTTATGGGTAATAGGCTCTGGCTGTTGTTATTTCTGGCACATATTTACTGATTTCTGAGCCTCAGCAGTGTGCTTTACTGAACATCAAGGATGTAAGTCCTGCCCTCTAGGATCTTTCAAACTAACCAGATGATAAAATATTACACACAGACAGCACGCTGGGTGACGAGAAGGGCAAAGCATCACAGGCTGTTACCATGCAATACCAGCTGGATTTGTAACTGAAAGCGGTTACCAGGATAACTTCATACTGGCCAACTCTTGTGATTTTTTTTTTAAATAGAAAGTCTCACAATTTGTGGTCTTTTTCTTAACGCTCCAGCTCATGGAGGCAAGAGGTTATTTGAGAATCTCAGATTTCATTTGTTTAAAAAAGGAAATTTCTAGCACTCATGTTTGCAGAAAAACCTGACAATGTGACCCAGGCGCATCATAAAGGCTCAAAAATCAGAAAGGAGGGAGGAGGGGAGAGGAGTACCAACCTGTCATAAACAGATAGCTAAGGGTTAATGTCTCTTTCACCTGAAAAAAAAAGTATCCTGAAACACCTGACCAGAGGACCAATCAGGAAACCAGACTTTTTTCAACTCTGGGTGGAGGGAAGTTTGTGTCTCAGTTCTTTGTCTTCTGCCTGAATCTCTCTCAGCTAGAGAAGGATTTTTCTATTTCCTGCTTTCTAATCTTCTGTTTCCAAGTTGTGAGTACGAAGTTGGTTTTTTGTTTTGTATTTACATGTCTATAGTTGCTGGAGTGCTTTAAATTGTATTCTTTTGAATAAGGCTGTTTATTCATATTTCTTTTAAGCAATTGACCCTGTATTTGTCACCTTAATACAGAGAGACCATTTGTATGTATTTTTCTTTCTTTTTTATATAAAGCTTTCTTTTAAGATCTGTTGGAGTTTTTCTTTAGTGAGGAACTCCAGGGAATTGGGTCTGCAGCTCACCAGGGAATTGGTGGGAGGAAGAAGTCAGGGGAAAACCTATGTGTGTTAGATGTACTAGCCTGACTTTGCAATCACTGTGGGTGAGGGGGGAAGAGAGATTGACTCTCGGTAATTCTGGTCTCCAGGCTGGGAACGGGGAGGGTGGAATCCCTCTGTTTAGATTCACGGAGGTTGCTTCTGTGTATCTCTCCAGGAACACCTGGAGGGGAGGAAGGGAAAAGGTTTATTTCCCTTTGTTGTGAGACTCAAGGGATTTGGGTCTTGGGGTCCCCAGGGAAGGTTTTTGAGGGGACCAGAGTGCCTCAAAACACTCTAATTTTTTGGGTGGTGGCAGCAGTACCAGGTCCAAGCTGGTAACTAAGCTTGGAGGTTTTCATGTTAACCCCCATATTTTGGACGCTAAGGTCCAAATCTGGGACTAGGTTACTGACACCCCCTCTCTCCCAATCTCATGATTTTCAGACAGTCTCACAATTCTTGTGGCCTGACTCATGATTTTTGAATGTTTGGGGTTGACAGTGCTGCAGTAGTTGGAATCCATGGTCTAAGTTCATTAAAGGGGACCTACAGAGGATTTCCCTTTAAAATTAGTCTTGTGGTTTTTTTTGCTTTCAGTATGATGCACAAAGGAGGTCTGAATGGTTGTTTTGGTTAAAAAAAAAAAGTACCAGTGCTTTTTTAGCCTTAGAAAAACATAATACCAGGAAAAATCAAAACGTTATTAATCACTCATATGGGTGGCAAAGCCGTTCATCCCACAGAGCAATCTGCAGTAGGCCCAAGATGTGTTCGTTTGTTTTCTTTCTCTCCCACATCCCCATGTTCATCAAATATGTATTTAGTTTGATTTGTTCATGTAAACTGCAGGTAGGAGCAAGCCCCCAGACCAAATCAGTGTGCACATCCCACACTGAACCTGTGAATTCTACATTCACTCTGTATATCCATTTGGTTTGGTGTCTTACTGGCGTTTTAACTCTGGTGCCTCTTTCAATGCTCAGGGTTTGGAAGGTTGAGAACATGGAATATTCTAAGGAGCAGTAAAACCAGATTCTTTCCCCTGTCTAGGATATTTTCTTGATGAGTTCCTCCTCTGAGGCCTCTTGAGGCCTCAAGCCTGTTCTTGTTCCTCTGCATCGGCTTTAATAAGGCTCTGCAGAGGTCCACTCTGCACTATTCTCAATTCAGGATAGGGACTTTACAAAGCTATTAGGTATGCCAGTGGTGGTAAGTTTGAAAAGTCTGCTATCCATGTTCATCAGTTCTAGTAGCCAGAGGAGACAGGAAGGACTTCCCACAAGGGAAGAAACACAGATTGGCTTGGAGTCATCAATCCTGGACTCCCACAGGCGTGGACTGGCCAGGCTCTCATTGGAATTTATAGTAAAGCCGCTATTGATTTCAGTAAGTCCAGATTCATTCTAGGCTTTCATGGAGTGAATTTGGCAACAGGACAACAGCTTGCATGGTCAGACTTGTAAAGACTGAGACATGACTAACCACAACCAATGAAAACGGAATAGTCATTTATTGGTTACTTTTTTGGTCTTGGTTTTATATTTATTCTTCTATGTGTTACAGTGTTGCCAGCTCTTGTGATTTTAGTACTAGTCTGCTGGTATTTGGGGCTTTTCTTCAAACCCTAGCACTTAAGTTATGAATCTCAGCTTTTATTTGAGTGTGCAGGAGGGAAAGTAAGTTTTTGGCTCTCATAGTGGATAGAAAAGCTTGAAAATGTGACCCTTAACGTTTGAACACCAGAAGAAAAATAACCTCAAAACATATTTTTAAGAATGTCATGATTTTGAGAGGACCTGACTTGTGAATATTTGTGCTGGGCAGTACTGCAATTCTAGGAAAGAGAGAGGTTAAAAATATACATGAAGGAAACAAGCACGGATGCTCAGATGCTATGGTGATGAGCATGGTATAAAAACCTACGTAGACTAGAATAGCACCATGCATGAAGTTCACACTGAACAAGATCTAAGATGCTCATTGCATAATGACTCGGGGATTTCTTAGAGTATTTTCTTTCATATATGGTAAAAGTGGGCCAGATTCATTAGACAGTATTGATGTGCAGTATTGACCTGGTAACAAGGTAATGTTCGATACCACACACATTCTCCT